>NW_009202519.1:11896-33753 GCF_000690835.1 Fulmarus glacialis | reverse complement strand
CTACCCTCCAGCGGATCGACACTCCCGCCTAGCTTGACGTCATCTGCAAACTTACTGAGGGAGCACTCGATCCCCTCATCCAGATCGTTGATAAAGATATTGAACAGGACCGGCCCCAACACTGAGCCCTGGGGAACACCGCTCGTGACCGGCCACCAACTGGATTTAACTCCGTTCACCACAACTCTCTGGGCTCGGCCGTCCAGCCAGTTTTTTACCCAGCGAAGAGTGTACCTGTCTAAACCGTGAGCCGCCAGCTTCTCTAGGAGAATGCCGTGGGAGACAGTGTCAAAGGCTTTGCTGAAATCCAGGTAGACCACATCCACAGCCTTTCCCTCATCCACAAGGTGGGTCCCCTGGTCATAGAAGGAGATCAGGTTGGTCAAGCAGGACCTGCCTTCCATGAACCTGTGCTGGCTGGGCCTGATCCCCTGGGTGTCCCGGACATGGCTTGTGAGTGCCCTTAAGACGAACTGCTCCATAATCTTCCCCGGCCGAGGTCAGGCTGAGTAGTACCAATGCTAGTATCTGAGAGCAAACGCTGCAGGAAAATATGAAAGAAACACCACTTCCATCTGTCAGCATCTACCCTGAAACATCAGTAATCTCTCTAGAAGTTGCATAATGAAATTCACGTGCTACTGCTGAAACAAAACTACAATATTGAAGTCTTTTCTGGTTCAGTTTTCTAAAAAACAGGTGGAAATCCTTCCCATTCAGGAAATTGTCTGAGGCATCGTGCATGTATGTTACCTGGTGGGCTTACCTCTGGTGTCACAGGGCACGGTGGATCTCCTTTCTGTAGGGCTTTCCTGCCTTCAAAACCTGTGCAATACTGCATGAGAACACCTCGGCATATCCCAGGGTGCTGAATCATGTCCTTTCCAAACAGCACTGTCAGTGCAATCTGGGTGGTCAAATTAATTCCATACCTTATGGTATTTGGCAGCAATTTGACAGGGATGATGACACTTTTGAGCACAAGCAGAGTTCAATCCAGGCAGTTCAGCCAAGCAGCCAGTGTGTCAGACCTTGTCTCAATAAATTCTTGTGCAGTTCATTCATCAGTAAAGGTAGCCTTGCTTGCAATTTATAAAAACCCTTTGCGTGGCACAAGAGTTTTAATAGTCCGAATCCTGGCTTTTAAAGACTGAAGTTGAAATCCCATTCTCATTGAAGCCAGTGCTCAAAGCTCCCATTGCCTATAGTGGGACAGAATTTCAAATAAAATATTTTAAAGTGTTCTTTTCCCCATTTTTTGGTGGCTGTTCTGAATTGCCAGCGATTTCCTGCTCCTCTGGCATGGTATGTGATGGATCTCACTCTACCCAAAGTCTTGTCACTGCAAAAGCTCTGCACTGTTCAGAAAGAAAAGAAAGAATAAAAAACTGGAACAAGACAAACAAAACTAAAATAAAAAAGAAACCCTGCTAAGACCCCATTCCTATATATAAGCTAGGTGTTAGGTAACTGTCTTCCATAAAAGAAAGCAAAAGGATTTCCCCTGAGGTGGAAATAATATTTTTGTGGAAGCCTTCTGAAATAGCTCTCATTTTCCCTGTAATAAAGCTTTGACTGTCTCGTGATTTCATCTGCGTAGTGGAGCCCTGTCGGCATTGCCCCCCCCTTACCCCCACCCAAGTTTTAATTTCCCCTCTCGTCCGCCCTCCCCCCAGCAGAGCTGGAGCTGGGAAGAGGAGGGGGGGCTGCAGCAAGGCCCCTCCTGCACCGCCCCAGGGCTGCTGAGCATCGCTCGCGTGGCCATCGCATTTCCAAGTGCCTATGGACTAGACAAACCACAGGTGGTCCATTTGATTGTCGCTTTAACTCGTCTTTTTTAAGAACAAAATGGGAATTGATAGGGATAGGATGTGCTTCGCATTCCCCTTGCTGCGGCAGCGTGCTTTTGCTGTGGATCTTTCTCTCGTTTCCTGCAGCAAAGCTTCAGGAGATCCCGGCTACATTAACTGCGCCTCTACCTTCCATCAGTCAACTGGCCCTGGTGCCCCTGGGCTTCCTGAGATATGAATACTTATTTTTATTCAACTACAGCTTTAAAAAAACATATCTAGCTGCATTCACCCCTGCTCGCAGAGTGACAAACGGCCGTGCCAAGCCGCCCTACGTGGCTGAGGTTTCTGCCTTGCCAGACCTGGCGTGTTCCCATGGAAGGGGAATTGCCAGGAAATGCATTGCTTGCACGCAGCGCCAGCAAACGGCACAAATCATTTGTTTTCATGTCAAGTCGCAAAGAACTGCTTTCTCTGTTCCTTGCTGCAAACTGCTTTGCTATTTTTACCTGTCACTTTCTGCAAACCGGCTTCCCCCGTGCAGAGCATCTGTGTTGTGTTGGCTGGCCGGGACAGTGTGTCACAACCCATTGCATCTACAGGTCGTGAGATGCTGCCTCGTGAGAAATGCAGATGTGATCAGGCCTTGGTGTCGAGCTGTAGCAGGCTGAACTTAGACTTGGGAAAGACGTGTAGCCAAAAAGATGAGGAACAGAGCAAGTTATCACACACGTTGCATGCAGAGTTTGGAAGAAATGGAGCGAAACGTGAGCTTTTGGGAACAGAGCAAGTTATCACACACGTTGCACGCAGAGTTTGGAAGAAATGGAGCGAAACGCGAGCTTTTAGTAAATGGTGTTTGCTACAGAGGTGGAAAGGGGAGGGTGAAATATAGGTGTGGGTTTTTTGCTAAACAGCTGTGTAATGAGTCTCAAGGGTTCAAACAGCACCGAGGAACAGTCTGGAGCATCATTTTCTGTCCTGCTTTCTGTTGATCGATCCCATAGCTCGAGGTAAAATGCAGCATTTGAGTCTCGGCAGATTTAGTTTGCTTTGTTCACAAGTAAGGATTTGTTTTCATAAGGGGATTATATTTACATAAATATAAATGTTCAGTCATGACCCAACAAGGATGAGAGAAGTGCCTGGATAGTGGCAGTATGGAGTAGTGAGTGCCTGGAAAAATATTGGCGTGGATGGATGCTGGAGTGAGAATAAAAGAATAAAATACCAATCTTTGTAGGGCCTGGGAGGCTACCTGAACCTTTCATTTTTATACTTTCAGTCACTGTTTTACTATAGAGGAGCATCCTCGCTGAGTTTCCTTCCTGGCCACTGAAGTCTGGTGCGTTATTAATTACTGTAGGCTATGCCACGGCATACCCTCGTTGGCCGTAGCAAAGGCAATCTTTCCAATAGGCGGGATCCTGCAGCCCGCCATAGCAGGACGAGGGCAGCACTCAGCCTTTGAATTCCCCATCAAAGTCACGTTCGTCTCCTCTTCCTTTCTGAGGTGGTGCAGTGGGTGAATCATTTTGTCTGAGGGCAGTTTTGGTGGCTGATTGGAAAGGTCTAATCTCACGTGTGTGCACCAGCTCGTCCATGCGGCTGAACTGGAACTAACTGGTCTGGAGCATGCACAGAGGGGGATTTTGGGTGGGCATGGGGGGAACTGGGAGCCAAAGGAAAGGCTACACATAATTTTAGAACTGATTCCTAGCATTTCCACTGGATGACCCTCCAAAGCACTTAGCTGGGAGAAATCTTACTGGAAAGAAATCTTTCTGGAAAGAAATCTTTTTACATGAGAATGAGAAAAATGTTCCTAGAACATGAATATTGGATTCTTGCACTTGAGAGCTTTCTCAGGAAACATAATTTTTGGAAGTGTGCAGGAAAGTAAAAGAAATAGACTGCCAATATACCGTCAGACATTTGCCTTCTTGCATGGGGTTGCAGTATTGGAGTAATAAGTTTTAAGATGCATTTCAAGTCTCAGACGCGTGCTGTAATCAGGCCTCCCAAAACCCTTTATGTGTGTTTTCAGTAGCAAAGTTTCATAATCCCTCTTGGTTTGTGGCACAAACGAGCCCAGCCACCACATTTGGAAAGGAGAAGTAGGTGTATTCTCAGGCGGTTTCCCGTGCTGTAAGAGAGCTGCCCTGAACACATCTGTGAAACTCAGGCACTAAGGCTTTACGCCTTCTCCAGAACCATCAAATCTCACCTCGTTGGCTTGGAGCAGCACACACCTCAAGACACCCAGTTGCCTTCATCGACCTGGACACCGTGACAGCAAACAGCTGTACTTCTGCTGGCTTTTTTCAGTACTGGCCATGAAGTGTCGCTGCCACTTAGAAATCTGGAGTGAGCTGCACAGTCTGAAAAAGTTCAGTTTGGGGTCAAGTTTCCTGAAATAGCACCGAGCTGTGCAAGGCAGAGGAGGACCTAATCCTCCTGCCACGGGGAGGGGGGTCTGCATCTGAGCCGCTGTGGCTGCTGCATCCGTTACCGAGCATCTGTGAGCACCAGTGTCACTTGTCAGGGAGAAACTTGCATGCATGCGAAAAATGGAAGGCACATCTTCATAACGAGGGGTTCAGCTTTGTACTGTGGAGCAGCCTCGCTGCTCTGCTTCCCAAGCTGTGATTTCTCTGCACAGGTAAAAACCAGACCTGTAGCTGCTCCGGTGCCAGCGAGAATCCAGCTGATGAGTAGTAAATAGATGGACACGCAGGGATTCATCCTGATGCAGTCTCTGGGCTGAAATAGCTCTGTGATCATGCAGGTGCTGAGCAAGAGGGTGCTGAGGAAGGAGAGAAGCCCCTGTTTCCCATCCCGAATCTCATTCACAGGCTAAGTAGGATGGGGAGAGGATATAGCCTGGAGCGACCCTAACGAGTTTTAAGGAAACTATGGATTAGGCTCCATTTGGGGTGGGGGGTGCTGGTCTGGGGGCTTCTGCCCTCTCTGGAGAGCACTCTGCTAGTCCAGAGATGCTCCCACCAGAGATTTTTTTTACACCTTGAAGAGAATGATATTTTTATTTAGAGATGCTGTTCCTCTACACAGATTTTGGGCATGTTGGAGAACATTGCAGCTGTCTCAATATTTAACATGAGATTCCTTATTTATTTTTTCCCTGAAACTGCACAAGCCCAAACAAATTCTCTCCCTTTCCTTTGTCAGTGCTCTCTCTGTCCCTCATGCTTCCCTGTGTGTACATCTCCTGTCGCTGGAGATCACTCTTACATGGTAGAGCAGAGCAGCCAGCACCTCCGGGGCAGATAGGGACTATCGGCGTTGGCTTTTGTTAGCCAGAAATACGGGAAGCCGCTGTCAGCTTCTTTCTGATGCACTCCATCTCTCACGGGTGAACCAGAGCCAGACTCGTCTGCTCAGTAGAGCTGAGTCAAGCTTAAAAGCCCTTCAAGCCATGATCCTGCCAGCACAGCCTGGCTGACTGGAGCTCTCCTGCCTACTCGCCAGTCCCAGGCACTTTGCACTGAAGAGGTCTTTCCCTCTGGCCAGCCCTTGGGCTGTCTCGGGCTCCGACCTTGCTCTTCAGTTCATAAGAAGGAAATGGGAGAAAGTTTCCTTTTGCTATGGAACGAATAAGCTGCCTCTGATGTGATGCTTAGTTTTGGTCAGGCAGAGGTTGCAGAGGAAGGTGGTGGAATAGATGTTCTGCTTCAGGTCCCTCTTGCAAAAAGCTCTGGCAGATCAAAAGCTGCCTTTGTTTCTAAAACTGTCTTCACGCCCTGATTTCAGGATCTGCTGAACAAGTACAGGTGAAAATAACGTGGCATCTCATGGTCAAACGCACACGGAGCAATGCAAAAGGCAGAGCCTTTGAGCTGTTTTTAAATAAGTGTGTTTCTTGCATAGATAACAGTGCAGCCAGAGGAGAATTTCATGCGTGAGGAGCATGAATCAAGAGCCTTGCTCTCAGTCACTGGGAAGAAAATCTCACTGGGGTAACTGTCAAAGCAAAGGTAGCACAGAGATAGGCTTGCAGACCTCTGATACATTGGTGGCAAATAAAAGAAGGGGCTTTCTAAGTAATATAGAATATATATACCAACAGACAGCAACTGATTTGTTTCTATCGCGATTTCGATCCTTTTTAAACAGGACTCCTTGGCACCACGGGCAGGTTTGAGGAGAGCTGTGCATCTTTCCTGGGGGTCCCCACCTCCCTCGGAGGGTGAGGCTGCGGCGGTGGGAGGCAAGGCAATACCCTGCTCCTGTAGTGCAGCTGAATGCCAAAAGTTGGCCCTTTTTGGTGGGGCAGTAACCCTTGGTGGGGTAAGATGAGTCACCCCCACAGTGGCAGCAACACTTTGGGTTCCCCGCTTGATGCGAGGTCACATCTTGCTTTCCCAGGAAAGGTGAGGAGGTCTCCAGGCTTCCTCTGAAGAACAAGAGGAGCACTGAAGGATGGGAGGGCTCAGAAGCTGCTGTGCACAGGAGCCCCAAGCTCATCATTGGGCTGCTGGTCATTACGTTGTGGACCTTCCTCCCCAAGCCCTTCCCAGGGAGCTTATCACATTGCAGCATGGCAGTGCAGAACGTGGTACTCCTGTCTGCTGGAGAATGCAAACGGCAGGGATACCTCGAAGGCTAGGTGCTTCTGGCACTGCCCCACCGCCAAGGGTCATCTCTGTTAGGGTACACATTCATGTTTGCTATTTGGCTGCTTATTGGCTGGCCCCCATCCCTGTTTTTGGGGGTTGTGGAGATGCATGTCCACTGTCTACCCAAAAGCATGTCCCTGGAGGTTTCTCAATGGCAGGTCTGCCTGGGATTGCAGTCCAGACAGCAACCGTTGTTCCCTGCATTTGCTTCTCATAGGGTGACATGCACCTTGAGTTTTCCCTCTTGAAGATCGGTCTGCTTCAGCCAGGAAAGCTCTTCAGCCACCTCAGTGGTGACAGTATCTTACGTGCCACTGCCCTAAACTGTGGGGACTTAGCATATGCTTCTCCGATGAACTGCGTCTCCAGCTCCCCGGGGGGAGGCTGACTGCTGTGCTTGCTCACAGGAACTGGAGATGACTTCTAAAGGATGAATATGTATGGTCTCAGAAGAGTTGGTAAAGCCTAAATCAAAATGGAAACTGTAAGCTATTCCTGGTGGCGTATCTATGGAGGTTGCTGTTTTAGGTCCTGAACTTATGTTTATAGGCAGAAAATGGAGTTTAAGCTAATATGTGCAAATATCTTTCTCCTGGGATGTTTTTAAGTTTTTTCTCTTCTGACTGAAGATCTCAGAAACAGTAAGAAAATCAGAGGATGGGGAAATCATGGTGGGTTTGTAAATGACTTAGAGAAAAAGGTACAGAAAACAGGACACGTCTGAGTCTGGGGATGCTGTAGCATTGCTGAAGTTCCTTTTGTTCTCTAATGACAGAGAAGTCTGCCAGTCTTGGCTCCGCTGCAAGCTTCACTCTCTGTAATTAAAAATCAATTAGTATGTTTAGCAATTATCTAATTAACTTACTAAAGCTATCATGTTAGATTCATATCCAAACATGCCTCTAAATTGTATGTGTTAGTAATAATGCAAATGATGCATTTATTGCTCATGTAAGTTTGAATTAATTGAAGCGCGTGACATTTTTGTTGATTTTGCACATACCTAATACGCTGTACTTGGGGATCTTTAAATAACCAATTAGGATCATGAAAACTTTCCTGGGAACACAATTTTGCAAGTCCTCTGTACATAGGACTTGCTCCCTGAAGCTCAAGCATGAGAAATAGTGCAGAATGATCCCCGACATCAGCGTCGGCTTGCAGGAGAGTTAAAGTCAGCGCAATTTGACTGTCCTTGGGCTTACTCTCAGGTAAGTTGGTGGCCCAAAGGACCGAGCACCAGGCTGTGCCTTGAGCAACGTGTCCAGTCTCCCCGTGCTTGGCTAGTGGTCTTGCACCCACTACTCTGTTTCATTCAGACTGGGATCTTTGTGCAGCAAGAACCCTCTCCTGACCAGTTGCATTCACAGCACTTACTGTGTGTACCTGCTCACAGCTAGATCCTCTCAATAATAATAGAAAAACTGTCCGATGCCAGGAACCCCGTTGTTTCCTGCATTCAGAGGTGAGGTCAAATTCATTATTGAGTTAGCATTTAGAAAGCCATCTATTAAGCCAGCTTAGGTAGTTTTCTCTGCTGCAGCTCTCACAGGTACAAAAAAAAGGAAAATGTCCATCTTTTTGCAACTAGCTCTAGAATGGGAAATGGGAACAGCTTTTACAGCCTCTGTTCTTTCTGAGACTACCCGGATGCCAGCCCTTCCCTGGGAACCTTGCGGTTCAACGTATTAATGAACAGGGCGTATAGGAAGGTAAAATAGCCTTGTAATGTGCGCCAGTGGCTTTGCAGAGCTAAACATTCATTTAGTCAAGCAAACTTAGTGGCTTGAGTGTTTGCTAAT
The DNA here is from genome assembly GCF_000690835.1 of Fulmarus glacialis. NCBI lineage: Eukaryota > Metazoa > Chordata > Aves > Procellariiformes > Procellariidae > Fulmarus > Fulmarus glacialis. The sequence continues at coordinate 25,524 of NW_009202519.1, read as the reverse complement.
GGGAATTTGAGAAAATCCAGAGCAAAATGCATGACCAAATAATACAGACCCCATTTCAAAAGATGGTTTTGGACTATCAGTCTGTATTCCAGGGCAGGCTCCCTGTGTGTTCAGGAGGAGTGACTAAAAGATGACAGATACTGCTGGTGACTTTAGAGCTCATCCCCTCTGCAGCTTTGGCATAGTTGCAATTGCAGGTGTTGCCAGACAGTAATAAAGACAGAAAGCAATGCTCTTGTAAAGCCTCAACTGCCTGAAAAAAAATTGGTGAAGCTCTAGAGGTTTTGCAGACCTTAAACTAGGGCTCTTCTCTCCCCTTGATAACAAAAGCAGTTTCCAAGTCAGGCATCTGTGTATTCAGCAGCTTCAGCACTACTGAGCAGGATTTATGAATCAGTGTGCGCTTCAAAGCTCGTCACTTCTACCTTATTAACAGCAAGGAACGTGGCCAGAGAGAGAGCATACAGCCACTAAACAGTGGTGATAAAGCCATCTAATTGGTTTCTTAAATTCCCTGGGAAACATTTGTCCTTGGTAGGAGTAGGCTTGGGTTGTTTGGCGATGTGGAAGCCCGAGCTGCGTGAGATGTAATGGTGTGTGTCGGACGCCTGTGTGAGTTATTCCGATCTGGACTGCTATGGAAGTTGGATATCTTAGATCCTTCAACTGGTGAAAAAAATACAATAGAAAGGGCTCTCCCTGGGAAATATAAGCATAAAGTGACTGTGGGCCAGATTTGTGAAGGTCGTTAGGTGCCTAAAGATGCTGATAGATATTTCTGAAGAACGCTGCATCCAGCAGTCGGTGGAGAGCCGAGAAGAAATAAGAGCAAGTCCAGAATGTGAATAAGGAGCTCTGAGTTAGCAGGGTTAACAAGAGGATGGGAGGCAGGTGAAGAGGTGAAGGTCCAGATTTATCAAAACCGGACTGGTGTTTAGGAGCGTGTTTAGAGCCAGTGTCTGGTGTTCAACAGGGACGTGACTCCGGTGTCCTGGCAGCAGAACATCCCCGCGGGGCAGCGAGGGGACAGAGCCGGGCTGGGGGACGGGGCTGCTCGGAGGGGCAGGGGAAGGAGCTGACAGCGGTTCTGGTGATGGCTGGGAAGAGAAAGACAAGAGGCAGCCCGATCAGAAAGTAACAAGGCTTTAAAGAGAGGTCTTCTGATACAATTGTAATTTTAAATTAAAATCACATGTAAAAATCAAAGAGAAAAGTTCCGGTCCCAGCTGAGGCCCCTGTATTCACCCTTTCACCCACAGTATAAAGCTGTGGCCCGGGGACTGTCCAAACAAGCGTTTCTTCACCGGTAATTACAGGACTGTAAATTGTATGCAAAGTCTTCAAAGAAGGTACAGGTTTCTGTTTTATGCCACTTAACGCGAGTTATGTTGTCTTGCAAATAAATATTCCCTTCTGTTCTCAGATCCTGACATCTTAAAGGGTATTTAATATTGTAATTGTTATTGAGAAGGAAACCAAACATTTCTTTAGTATACCTGACCTCTTACAGCACTTAAAGCTTTTGAAGTTAACAGCAGGCACTAAAACAGGTGACTGATTTTATCATCCTTAACATCTTGCTGACATTCATAGGCTTCTGTCAAATGCACTTTCTGTGCATAGCTACATGAGATGCTCTTAAAAATTTATAAGTGCATGTTACAAAAGACAATCTTTCAAGAGCAGAAGCCCACTAACTTGCATTCCTGTTCTGCCACCCAGGATAGAAAATGCATTAAGGTCTATTTAAAGTTTTCATTGTTTTCTTTGTGGTTGTTTTACAGCCTGCTGGAGCTGCTGAATTATGTCATAAGTTTGGAATAATTTAAAGGTTGTCTCCAAGAAGTAAGCAATTATCCTATTTGCAGCTGCCTATTTGCAGTGTGATCTCCACTATGGCAGTTGGAGAACAGAGTTTTGTTTGTGGCTCTGGAAACACCGGGGAGGGGCAATAGGAACAATAAACCAAACCTAAAAACATTTCTCAATTTTTAAAATGTGGCTGTAGAAGGATCTCCCTTTCCCCTTCCTCCAGACCACTGTATGGTCACTTCCGTTTGGAAGTATTTTTCTTGTGGGAACTTTTCCCACAAGATTTGATGCCAAATCCTGATGTATCCGGTAATTCGTGTGGGGAGTCTTTGAGCACCTTTATAACACTCACTGCTTCGGCATATCGCGCGGTCCCTAAATAATGCATCCTCACTGCTTCCCTCTGCAGAGAGCAGGCGTTTCATTTCACAGGCAGAAGGCTGCATTTAGAAAGAAAGACAAAGTAATTTAACCAAGGCTATATATCAGGTCACTAGCACAGCTCTACCTCATCTGCTGTTATTCTTCAGTGTTTGTTCCTCGTTGAATGCTTCATTTTTTTAGTGTAGTGGAAAAAGGATTAAAGCTACAGATGCGTGGGGGGGAACTGAAATTTTCTCTCTTCCATTTCCCCTCTCCTTCTCCAGTGAGCCTTTGCCATACAACCACTGCTTATTTTAAAAGTACCTTGTAGAAGTAATGTAGAAAAAAAGCCAAGGAGTTGACTATAAGAGGAATTCATTTCCTGCTTATATACCTAAAAACGTGCTGAGCGATGCTGGAGCCTCGCCTGGACTGTGACCCCAAATGCTCGGCAGGCTGGCCCATGGGCTGATGCTTACATGCTGTCAGTTTTTCCCTGGGATATTAGAGACAAGTGACTAAGGGCTTGCTATCATAATCCTCGTGGTGGCTTGGTACTTAACCATACCACTGGTACCAGAACCCTCTTCCCTCAAGCCCCTCAAAACCCACAAAAAAACCCTTCTCAGTTCTGCGGTATATCAACAAATCAATGTTTTAGAGTTCTCAGGCTTGCAAGTATCTGCACAATTATTATCCATAGGTGTGATAGCAAAACTGTATGATTTTTCTGTTTCTCTCCAGGCTCAAAGGCAAGGTGTTGAGGACAGGAGAGAATGCCTGGAGCTTGCTGCCTTTGTCCATGCTCTGTGTCGGTCGCTGCTGATGCCCTAGCAGCAGATAACTTACTGAAAATGAAGAGCTGCTCGATAAATCCCTGACCAGGTCCTCTGGCTTGCATGAAACCTAAAATCATGTAGCGATTTCCAGTCCTGGGGATGGTGTGAGCTGGCTGCTGAAGGGCTGTTGAGCCATCCAGGAAGAGGTGTTAGAGCTAATATTCAAATATATAAATAGGATAAGAAAATGGGAGCTTCCAGCTTTGATCCTGAGTGGCAGGATGAACTTGCTGAGAACACGAAGGTAGAAGGTTATTTATGAGCATGATCATGAAATACAGAGGTCACAATCTGTGGTAAGGCTATGAAAGAATAAAAAGTGCAGAAAATGGAAAAAAAGACCTCCCCAAAACCAAGAAAAAAACAGCAATGACCTTCAATAGGGCAAAGTCCAATAAACTCAGAACTGGTAGGTAAGATCCTTTGGGAAACAAGACCAAATGAAAAAAGGAGTTCAGCAAAGTTGGCAGTTCTTTAAAAATGCTATTAAGGGCACACGAACAATCCATCCCAATGCAGAGGAGCAATAAGAAGGGCAGTAAGAGACCACGGTGGCTAAATCATGAGCTCTTTTATTGACTCTGAGCAAAAAGGAATTGTACAGAAAGTAAAAAGTGGATCAGCTCTCTGAAAAACAGGGCGTAGGAGAGTACTATAAGCATAGAGGGAAAAGCAGAAAGACAAAAGCACGAAGCAGGGGTCAAGTAGAAAGGCACTCAGAAGTGCAGCTGTACAGCTGCATTAGCTGCAGGAGGAGGCCCAGGAAAATTCTAGTTCACGACTGGATGAACGCAGAGGGGGGCTCGCGGATGGTGCCTTCAGAGATGGCTGAAGCGCCGAGTGCTTCTCTTTCCTCCCGTCTTTGCTGAAAACAGCAACAGCCGACACAGTTAGCAAAAAGGCAAGTACTCAGGCTAAAAGAGGGAAAAGACTTTTAATGAAGTGTTTGCATAAGGTAAATATTGTTGAACCAGGCTGGTTTGATAGCACATGCTATTTTGTTCTCACTAAGCTCACCAGGTGATTGTTAGTAGTTATCTGTGAAGAAGATGGGTGGGGGTGGCTCAAGATTGGAAAAGGACTAGCAAAATCAAGGGTGAAATTATATCTGGGGCAGAGGGATGACCACAAACAGGGCTCAACATAGCAGGACGCTGCCCCAAAGGTGATGTCAGTGAAACTGTCCCATTTACAGCATCTGAGGCTCTTGGGATTTCTATTAGTGTAAGAGAAGCCAGTGGTAAGTATAAATCAGTATGTAGCTGTGAGCTTTCCATTTGCTTGTCCCTATCTCGGCTTTACTAGACAAAAGTTATATTTTGAAAGGTCAGTGCTTGTGTTTTAACTGTAAACCAGAAATACCTTCCTGGACAAATGTTAGGGTTGTAGTTTACCATTGCAGAGAGTTTACATGGAAATTATGTGCAGAAGCTCTTTGGGAATTTTACATGCTCATACTCACCAAGAAGGTTTCAGTGAAGCAAACAGCAGTGGTGCAGCATTAAAAAACAACCTCTGCGTCGGTAGGCATTTGAATCCATGGCTCTTGACCAGGTCATATCTGCATTGTGTGTGTTGAAAAAAAGGTATTTTTCCGGCACTTTGCTAACTAAAGGCTCTGTTGGCAGCTGTCTCCAGCAATCAGGTAAAACCCTTCCTTGCGAATACCGCAGCTGACTGTGGGTATGGAAATGCAGTTGCCCAGGGAGCGTGCGTGCAATGGGCTGCACGAGTCTGACAAATGAAGCAGATGCTTGTTCTAATTGAGTAACCTGACCAGAACCGGAGCCTTTATAATAAAGCCAGATGTATCGGCCAAGGCTCCTCCTGGGACACTTTTCTTCATTGTGGGGAGGAAGGGGAGCCTGGGAGAGGCAATACTGACAGAAACCATTTTTCTATCGCTAAAGTAAATCACAGCCTTTCACTAGACATTATCTGGGAGCAGGGAAGGTACCCCTCCACGGCTATACTCTTTTCCCTGCTCCCCACCAGGTCCATTTCCAATGTCATGCCAAGGCCTGAGAAGTCCAGATATCCATGCATAGCCAGATACTTGTTCTTGCTGGCAGGATTATTGATGAGCTGACTGCCTGATGGGCTGGCAGATGCTTTGTGTGCGGGGGTAAAGGCAAGCATCTGCAGATGAGCAAACTTGGTTCTAGGATCCATTTTCTCAGATTTATCCCCACTGTTTTCCCTTGACAACACAACTGAATGTCATGGATGATATTTTCCTCTGGAGAGGAAATGTAGAGGACAGGCATGTAGAAGTCTATTTAAACATCTCAGTAAATGGCTGAATTTTTCAGTTGTACTTTATAATTTATGATTTTATTTCATAATGGCATTGCAGTGAGCTGCGCCTTTACAAATAGGAAATTAAATCAGATGGTGATGTAAACCTGCAGAGGAGAACAGGCAGCTGTAATGGTTCTTTATTGCTTATTTCATCTGCTGTTGCATTTTGCCATCGTCTGGTGCTTAGTGAAGTGTATGATTTATTCATAGAAGACACTGTCACAGCCAAAGGGTTGTACAATAAACCACTGACAAGGCCTATGCCAAAAGCCATTAGGAAAAGAGAACAATAATCTAGACACAAAGTATTTACAGACCAAGTTGTCTTTAATTTAAAATCCTTTACTAAGGCTTGATGATAATCACGTCACATTTCAAATCAGCCAATACTGACAGGCTTCTGCGTTTTCCCCATTGGTATTACAAAATCCGCAATAATTGAAATCTACTTTAAGAAGCTGCAACAAATTAATGTCATCTTAAGGTCATTGAAGCAGTCATGCATGCTGCTAAGAGACAGATTTTTCTTACTTAATATTAGTGCCAGGCTGGCAGAGGAGTTGGCATGACAGGTACGTGCTTAATATGGCTATTGGGCTGGATCCTGATCCATGGTCTGTCTTTCTCCTCTTCCTTCTGCTTCTCTCTCTCTCCCCATACAGAGGTATTTATATATACGTTTAAAACATATATATATTAAAAAAAGAGATATATATGCTTTTGCTTTTTTGTGAAGGGGTGAGGTATCTTACTAATGCAGGGATGGAGAGATGCTTTAAACTCTGTAAATCCACTGGAATTCCCAAAAGGACCATACCTTGTAGGGCTGCTCTTCCCCTCACATCTCCCTGTTTGCTACAGCTCTGTCTTGATCGTTCGCTCGCCACTACAGATTATTTTTGGAGGCTCTGAGTATCAAGGGTATCTCTGTGGATTCAGTGTAATCCAAGAGGATAAAACATTCATACCAAAATGCATAGGGGCAGTGGGAGGGAGACGTCAGCTAGTCATCATTCCCTTTGCTTACCTACATGCCAATGCATTGGAAATGGAGCTGTGCAGATCCAGCTTTTCAGTAAATGGAAAAGTGGTAGATGGCTGAGGGAACTGGGGCTGTTTAGCCTGGAGAAGAGGAGGCTGAGGGGAGACCTCATCGCGCTCTACAACTACCTGGAAGGAGGTTGTAGCGAGGTGGGGGTTGGTCTCTTCTCCCAAGTAACAAGCGATAGGACGAGAGGAAATGGCCTCAAGTTGTGCCAGGGGAGGTTTAGACTGGACATTAGGAAAAACTTCTTCACTGAAAGAGTGGTCAGGCCTTGGAAGAGGCTGCCCAGGGAAGTGGTGGAGTCCCCATCCCTGGAGGTATTTAAAAGACTTGTAGATGAGGTGCTTAGGGAGATGGTTTAGTGGGCATGGTGGTGTTGGGTTAATGGTTGGACTTGATGATCTTAGAGGTCTTTTCCAACCTTAATGATTCTATGATTCTATGATTCTATGACAGGGTTACCGTAAAGTCCCCGTGCCATGGACCCTGCGGCAGCGGTGGCCCCATGGGCTGCCCGTGGCTCCCGCTCTGCGGTACAGGCCCTGCTTAACCATGGGCAGGTCCCTGTGTCACATCTCGCTTTGGGCACCCAAGTCTCATTTGCATCTCTCATTTTTTTTGGAGCTTATGCTCCAGAACAGCCTTCACAAGCAGAAATCACTCTGGTCTCTGTCCTGTGATGGGAGGGGAAGACCCAGGGAAGTGGTTCACAGTACAGGCCATGTCTTTGGATTTTTGGAAATGCTGCAGACAGGGCTATGGCTTTTCCCCACACGAAGACCTCTCGCTGAAACATCTCTTGAAGCAAGGCAAGGGTGCCCACGTTGTGCATATCCATCTAGAAGACAGACTAGTTTATTATTTTGAACATTATTTCTTACTTGCTAGACAAGGACATCGGTGGCAGCACATCAGGTACAGGAGACAGAAAAAACTTTGGTACCTGTATGATGTTAGTGACATCTTGCTGGAATAAAGCAGGTTTTAGTGAATGTTTTGGGAAAGGTAAATACCTATATCCTCCACAAATGGTATTCCTTTTTGACAGGGGCCCTTAATTTCCCTGTGCCATACTGCTTCCTCTAAGAATTAGGGGGATTTTCTCATATTGAGGGTCTGCCAGCACTGTCAGTGCTTGGAGGTGGAGGTAACTCCTTGTCCTGTGCTTGTTCAGTGTGATTCCCATAAAATCTTGGCCAGCCTGGAGATGACTGGGTGCTCCAGTGTCCATAGCAAGAGTCACGGAGAAATGAAGAGATCCCATGCTGCAAAACTATATTGTTAGCATTTTCAAGGCTCATATAACGCCATGTGGGACCAAAAAAGCTAAGCCCAGATATAGAGAGTGGATGGTGAAAGAAGAGCAATTGAGTCATCAAAGGCTCAGGAGTACTGCTTTGAAGTGAAAGTTGGACATTTAGTTTTTTCCTCAGTCTGCTAAAGCTGTGATTCCTCCTGCACCAACTGTGTCCTTGGAACAAAATAACAGTCAATGGAGTACAAAATGCAGATTGCCTGCACATAAAAGCGTAGCAGAGTTTTGTGTAGGTGTGGTGGTTAAAGGGTTAACGCCATCAGATGTCCCTAAGCTGTTCCCTACCAACACATATTTCATCACGGTTTATGGCTACTTTTTGGAGCCAATAGAAGAAAAATTAAAAGGAGTCCAATCTGCCTCCTTTGTCCCTGCAAGTTTGTGGATGATGCAGTGCAGCATGCAGGTAATTGCTATGCAGGTGTATGCAGTTGCAGGGTTTTGACGATTGAGAGCAGTATATCCATTGCTCAGCGGCTGCTCTCAGGAGCCCCACAGAAGAGGAAGATGAAGTGTGGTCTCTCGCTAATATTTACATTCGCTATAACTTTGTTCTTGCTTTATTTCTCTGTGATCTCAGATGTTGCAGAGCTGTAAGGAATTGTTAAGGACTTTGAAAGAACACATTCCGATTTCTTTGTGATGTACAATGAAAGCGGTAAGACTAAGAAATCTGTTTGTAAATCCAGCAATGTAAAAAACTCTTTAATTAGCAGCCAATCTAATGAAAGTAGTCCTCTTCGGAAACAAAATACATCTAGAGGTCTACCTCTGAGTGGGAATGCCTGTTGTGTTTATGGTCCCTTCTTGAAAGATTTTGAGGGTACTTTTGTTGTAAATTATAACACTGTTCTCCAAAGAGTTTAAATAGTTTTTATTATTCTCAGCAGTTCTGCAGGAAAACTCATGTCCTTTAAACAGGATTTGTAGCATATGCGGTGGCTTTTGTCACACCTCCTGTGCAGCAGATCTCCGAGCTAGAAGCTGGGTTAGCGATGGCCATGCTTGGGGACAGGAGTTGAGCCTGGATGGACTTTTGATATGACCCAGTACGGTCATTCTTGTATTTTAATCACCTTCAGATAATATTTCCTAAGAGTTTTCAGCAGCTGACGTGGGCAGGCTGGGGAGGGAGATGGGGTGGTGAACACCTGGATGACCATGCTTACTCTACCAGGGTTGGAAAAGATTTTGAGGATTGTTTCATGAATAACAAATTCATTTGAACATCATGAATTCTTACTTTTCTGTGCAAAATGGTGTTAGACAGCAGATTTAACTAGGTGATGACACTGGAAAAAAACGAGCAGTCAGGTGTTTAGGCACACAAGCTCCTGGAAATTCAGAAAGATGCTTCTGATAGGAGCTCCCAAATCTTTATACAAGTAGAAAAATCCAGTTGGATTCTTTATTGAATGTTGTTTTTTTAAAAAAGCAAACAGAAATCTCCACCTCTTCATGATCTCTGAAATAAGTGAAAATCTTCCACTTGGGATAGTTGCTACAAGAGCAAAGGCTGAGGGGTCTGGCCATGTTTCTGAGCACAGGGTGCAGCCAGAGTCTCTGGTTCAGAGGGAGGGTTGTGACTCGTCCCTTTGGGGTATTGCGTGACCAGATCAGATGCTGTCACCAGTTGGGCCATGGCCACCCGCCCTGGGGTCTCCTCCGGCAGTGGTAGGAGGAGGTGGGAACTAGCCATCAGCCAGAAATGAAGGCTCTTTCCCCTCCTCTCAGCAGCTGCTAGAGGTCTACAGTGTCTTGTGCTTCGGGGAATGTTTGTAGAGCCTCAGGAGAGATTTCTTCTGGAGCTTATGCCACTTCTTCAATGAGAGGCAGCACTTAGCTGTCCTAGGAGGGCACTAATGCTAAAAACAGACCAGGAGTGAACCAACAAAAAACACTCAGTCAAAAGCATGAAAATGCTCCTGCTTCTCTAGGACATCTGAGAACAAATCAATCCGTGGCAGGATACTCCCACTGCCACTTAGATTTCCTCCCTCACCTTCTTCTCTATTTAGAGCTCTAGAAAATTCCTCTCTGAGGCTGAAGGACTGTCCCAGTCTTGTGGTCTTCATCCTTCCTCCCTCCTACCTGTCCCCCGGATCCCTCACATGTCACAGGGCTCGGTGTGAATATGAGCAAAACAAGTGTCTGCCTCCACCCGCAAGGATTAAGAGGTGGCAAAATGTAAAGAAAGAGAAAAGAGAAAAAAAATTGTTATTTTCTGGAAATAACTGTCACCGCCCGAAGCTGGCAAATTGATAGGGGTTGTTTTAGCGGAGCTGACGATGCTGTCACTGTTTGTCACATCTTGTCTGTCTTAAGCCGGTGGCTGTGGGATGGGATTAGATTGAAACGCCAGCCTGGCACCGTGGCCCGTGCACCCCGGGGGCCAGGCAAACCCCGGCCTCTCCCCCTGCTCATTTCTGAAGCTCCGTATCTGAAAATGAATCCCTGCCTCCGCTGGTTTCCATGCAGATTATTTGGCAGGGGATTCTGACTGGCCTACCATAGCTTTCCCCATTTCTTCAAAAATCACATGCAACAACCTACTGTTTTTCATCTGTGAGCATCACACACTTGAAAGGATTTCTCCATAAAGAGTTTTCTCCAGCCACTGTTTTCAACAAGCACGAGATGCTGATAGCTTCAAAAATCCTGCTTGGAATATGGCATTAATATTTGATCTTCATTGAAACCAAAGAGTTTTCTGACTTCTGCAGACAATGCAGAGAGTAATAAAGTTTTTGTTTGTTCTTCCCGCAAGAAAAAAGAAAGGAAGCTTCGTTTCTGCTGATGTAAAGCGAATGCTAATGAAGGCGCTTGTTAGTGGAGAGGCCGCAGCCAAGCTCTCCACTTACAAAAATTTTCCAGAGCTCTAAATAGAGAAGAAGGTGAGGGAGGAAATCTAAGTGGCAGCGGGAGTATCCTGCCACGGATTGATTTGTACGGCTCCAATTTTCTGTGCGTGTGCATTTTCAGAACCTCACTTGGAAAGGCAAAATGCAACAGGTTTGGGGTGATGTTTCAGTGAGGGTGTGTTACCGTATTAAAACCATAGAATCATAGAGTCATTTAGGTTGGAAAGACCTTTAAGATCATTGAGTCCAACCATAAACCTAACACTGCCAAGTCCACTACTAAACCATGTTCCTAAAATGAAGGTATTCAAATAAGTAAATAACCCCTTTTCACAGTAAATGATTTTTTTTGGGAGGTGGAGAAGGAGAGGATTTTCCTAGAGTTTGGTCAGCAAAAGTTCTCCTGGTTATTACGATGTTTCTGTCTTGAAAAGTAAATAAAATAAGCAAAATCTGATGCAAAAGAGTTACTAAATTAGCACAAATCCAACTGTGAAGGCTGAGGACTTGCATACCTGCATGTATTCTGAAAAAGAAGATTTTAATCTGTCTTCTCTCACTAAAATTTCAGCTTGACAATCCAGTTGCTACATTTTAACAAATTATTGTACGTTTCCTTTCACTAGGAGGAAAGGCCCGTCACCTTGCGCTTGCCCGCAGATGAGCCTGGGTAGCAGGACATCTCGTCCCGCGCCTCTGGAGGAGAGAGCTAAAGCTTCTGGGTTTAGTCATGGTTGGTTCCTGGGAAAAGGGAGCATCGGATAAGTTACAAGAACAACCTTAATTTTTGTATTTTTTGATGCTATGTTCTTGATCTATATCCTTCTTGTTGTGCTAATGCTAGAAATGTTTGGGTTTTAATTACTTCCTTGCTATAATAAAAGGCGGGGAGGGGCGAAAAGTAGCTATAAAGACAGGAGTGGGAAGGCTTTTGGCAGGAGGAAAGGAACAAGAAAGTAAGTTACTGCCTACTTAGAAAGTAATGATATGAGCAATTACCACTCTGGTGGAAATGAGGTGATCTCAAATGAGAAAGTCACTTCTGAGATATCCTTAGCAAATGCATCTTTCAAGGATGGGACCATCTCCAAAAAGCATTTTAACAAAGTATTTTTTATGGGAACAGTTTTATCTTTGGATTGGGAGAAAAACATGCAAAGTCTACTATTTCCGAGCAGAAACATTTATAGTGTTAAAATAATGCTGAGCCAATTTTCTGGAAATCTCACTTATTTTCCCTTTGTAGATTATAAAGTCAGCCGAAGGTCTGCTCTAAAGCCTATAAAAGTCAATGGGAGATTTTGCATTAACTCTCCAGAGAGCTGGATCAGTTTGGGTCTCAGCTGCAAAGCCTTTAAGCTTTGCTATTTTTGAGCTATGTGAAAGTAAGATTTACATATTGGTAAATTGTACCCTGTGAGTTACAGAAGGTTGGTGCTAATTTTCCACAAGCATCTTGGGGAGAAATAAGATATGCAAGTAAGACCTAAAAATCAAATATAAACATCCAAGCGCATCCTTGCTGTTGTGCTAAAAGTAATGCCATGTTTCATTTCAGTTTTTACATCGCATAGTTGAGACTGGGAAGTGATTTAGGACAAAAAACTCATCTGTGCGAGCAGAACGAGTTGCCTGCCGCAGCAGTTGTCCCCTGGGTTATTTAGTGGCTGCTGTTCTTGAGTTTTAGGAATGAGTTGTCAGATTTTTCTCTCCAGCCATTGAAAGGGACATTTCTCAGTTCTGCCTTTGTCTGTATCGAGTAATTATATGACATTTTTGCCCTTAATGAAGATTTTCACTTTATTATTCAATGTTTATATTAGGGTAATAGGACCAGGCTTTCAGGGATTGGTTGGACAAGCACGTTTTTCATTGGAAATAAAGATACAGGGATGCTTTAGCCGTCTTTAGGAGATCCAAAAACTCTCTACTCCCGGGTACTTTGGCCAAACAAAAGTGGTCTCTATAGATCTTGCCTTCCTGATGGCTGGTTAACGGTCACGAACAGCAGTGGTTGATGGCTTGGCCCTCGCCAGCAGAGCCACCGGGGAGGCCAGCAGAGAGAGAGGTGCCCAGGGGCTGGGTGTGCATGCACGGGCACACACGCACCGAAACGTGCTGCGCTGTAAATCGGGCAGACCGGCACTGCAATGTCTGCCTGCAGCCAGCCCTCTGATTTACCGACATTTACCATGTTTTCTGCCGTGCTCGATTCCTCTCAAATGTCCCAGCCGTGCAAATACTCCTAAAGGCGAGTTTCCACTGGGAACAGATGGGTACAGAGGACAAGAGCTGCCGGTGCCGGCAGAGCTCGAGCGGTGATGAATTTGCTCCATTATTTTCACCGTGGTCTGAAATGTGCCATCGTCTCTTAGGCAGTAATATTTGCTTCCTGGCTCCCTGCTCGCTGGCTTTTCAAGCTCTAATAAAAGTCAGCCTGCAGGTAAGCCTACTTCTATCCACGTCCTCCAAGCTGGCTCCAGTGTGCTGTAAACGCGGGCTTGTTACACCTCTAAAACATCAATAAAACCAGAGCTCTCTGGCCCGGGTATGGAGGCTGCGAGAAAACTTGTCATGTTCCACTTCATTTCTACCCGGACTCATCTGAAAGCACTATCTGGACAAAAGCAAGCAGCATGATTGAAGAGGCTGTCCTCTCTGCACTTACTGCTGCTCAGCGGTCCTGTTGCTGGAGTCGTTTTTTAACCTGCACTTCTCTCATGTTCAGTGGAAAAATGTGAATTAAAAGGAAGTCCCACCCCTCTTCCCAAAGTCACAGCACCCGAAGGGGCTGTGTGACAAGAGCCATCATTGATGTCCTTCTGTTTGTCCATCACACTGGCCTGAGCATCCATCTCTGTTCTTCCTGCTTCTGCCATCCTTTGCACAATGCACCAGCACCCCAAAAGACTTTCCTGCCGTTAGCAATTCTATTTTCATTGCATAAAACATACCCTTCTTGGGCTTTTCTGGGGAAGAGTTGACTTAAAAATCAATCTTGGTTTTTACTTTTTTTGTCAAACACCTGGAATGGTTTTGACAGGTAATTTCAGGGAAAATGAAAAAGAAGTCCCAGAAAAAAAAAAAAAAAA
>NW_009202519.1:11227-11860 GCF_000690835.1 Fulmarus glacialis | reverse complement strand
CCCTGGAATGGTTTTGACAGGTAATTTCAGGGAAATTGAAAAAGAAGTCCCAGAAAAAAAAAAAAAAAAATCAAATTTCAGTGCACTTGAGCCTGCATCTGTGGGGTGATGATTGACAGCCAGCTGAACATGAGCCGGCAGTGTGCCCAGGTGGCCAAGAAGGCCAATGGCATCCTGGCCTGTATCAGAACTAGTGTGGCCAGCAGGAGGAGGGAGGTGATCGTGCCCCTGTACTGGGCCCTGGTGAGGCCGCCCCTCGAATCCTGTGTTCAGTTTTGGGCCCCTCACTCCAAGAAGGCCATTGAGGTGCTGGAGCATGTCCAGAGAAGGGCAACGAAGCTGGTGAAGGGCCTGGAGCACAAGTCTGATGAGGAGCAGCTGAGGGAACTGGGGCTGTTTAGCCTGGAGAAGAGGAGGCTGAGGGGAGACCTCATCGCGCTCTACAACTCCCTGAAAGGAGGTTGTAGCGAGGTGGGGGTTGGTCTCTTCTCCCAAGTAACCTGCGATAGGACGAGAGGAAATGGCCTCAAGTTGCTCCAGGGGAGGTTTAGACTGGACATTAGGAAAAACTTCTTTACTGAAAGAGTGGTCAGGCCTTGGAACAGGCTGCCCAGGGAAGTGGTGGAGTCACCA
>NW_009202519.1:4697-11216 GCF_000690835.1 Fulmarus glacialis | reverse complement strand
GGAGTCCCCATCCCTGGAGGTATTTAAAAGACGTGTAGATGAGGCGCTTAGGGACATGGTTTAATGGGCATGGTGGTGTTGGGCTGACGGTTGGACTCGATGATCTTAGAGGTCTTTTCCAACCTTAATGATTCTATGTGGGATTTGTCGTCATGAAACCAGGTAGCTTCTGCATGCAGCTCAGCTGTGGCTGGGACAAGCAAGTCCCACCTGGGAAGATCATGGAGAGTGGACCCAGGCTTTGCTTTGCTCTGCTTGCCCCGTGTCCTGCCAAACATGCAGCTGATTCGTATCCCTGCTCTGCTATAGGCGTGGGGTCTGGTCATGACATGGCTGATACATCGGTGTGATACACACCAACAGAACTCACGGCGATCATCCCAGAATAGAATCACAGCTGCTTTATTTTAAATGGCATTTCTTGAAAAAACTTTGCCTCCTTAAATTTGAATGGAAATGAAAAATGATTGAAGATGGCTGGTAGGCAGTGGGTTGGGCTGTCTGTGCCAGGGACCCTGGGCAGAACAGAAGTTACTAATATTCTGCTGTGTTATTGTTTGGTTTTGGTGTGCAGCATATGTTGGGTGGAGGAAAGCATGATGCAGGCACGGTCACTGCTTTACAGGCATATTGCAAGATGCGTGTGGGCAGCATAGCTGCGAAGAGAGTCTTGGTGATGTCTCGTAATGAGAAAATATCTTAATTTAGTAGTGAGGGGCCTTATGTGTAATGGAAGTTCAGAGCAATGGCAGCCATGTAAACATGTTTGAGATGAATCTCTGAGATGCTTGCATCATTTAGGTTTTTGTTTTTCTCTAGCTAGTTTGGTGGAGACTGATTCTGATGTAGGATTAATGCTCTGCACGTAGATGGCTTTTCATGGTTGACAGGTAAAACCATTGCTCTGCCTGGTTTTTTTGGTTGTTCCATTTTTAAGTGACTGACCCTATTAAAAACAATCTGTAGGAGTAATGGCAAAAACAAATAAAAGAAAAATAGAATGGGAATTAATTACCTATTTGTAAATTATGAAGTTAAATATTTAGAAGGCTGAATTTTTAAAGTGCAGATATGAAAAACACTAACTGTTAATGCAGAAAAAAGTCATTAAAATTACATTAGATGCCTGACATTTTTTCTATACCTGTTTGAAGAAAACCGTCTCTTGATACCATGCACGCCTAGTGGGATCAGTCACTTTCATTGTTTGATTTCCATCTCAAAGGAATCTCTACATCAAAGGTCAAAATCATCAATAGTTAACCAAACCAATTAAAAGATCTTAGGATCATTATTAAACACAATTTTTAACATAATTTTGTAAAAAATTCCTCTCATGTCCACCAACTTCTTAAACTTTTCTACAAGTTCTGTGTTCTAGAAATGTAATTGCACTTTTATTGTTGTGTTCTGAGTTAATTATATAGCAAACCAGGTTTCTCTCTCATATATTAAATCTAGCAAGTGCTTTTTTAACAATCAATTGATATTTAATTACAACAGAGAAGCTGCCCTATTAGATGCTCATTCAAGACTACTAAAGTGTTACCAGACCATCAAATAGAAAAGGCAATACAATGCAGCATAAACCATTATGCGGTTGGTTTTCCAGTGCTGCTTTGTAAACCTGAGTAGAAAAACTGACCTCAGATGACGTTTTCTTCAATTTTTGGTGAATTCCTTAGCAAAATTACCTTTACAAAATCAATTTTACTTAATGAGTGGTAGTGACAACACAGGGTCTTTTTTGTATCTTCTAGCCTAATCATAATAGTTTAGAAGGGAAGGATTAATGAGAAGCTCATAAGTATGGAGCATGGAGAAGGCAGGAGACACCCAGCTCTCTGCCTGTTTTCCTCCTCCTCTGACAGCTCAAGAGGAGCGTGATGTTTGCTTTGAAGCACTGGTAATGGTGGATAGCAGGTAGACATGGTGATGTGGATAGCTTTATGTAAAGTTAATGGGCAAATAGAAAGAGAAATATAAAAATTAAATTAAAATGCCCAAACTTGAATTGTTTAGGAAAACTGTGTGGAACAGAGTCATCGCTTTCCAGAGCAAACACAGAAAAATGCATCATATTTCATTAAGGTTTTGCGTGGACAAAATTCCTACGTACTTCTTGATCAGAAAAAACAAGTCTGGATTTGACCAATTACCAATGCTGAACAATTCTGGAGGAACCTCTTCTGCTGATTACCTGATCCAAGCTGTTGTTGTGCAAAGCCCCAGGCAGTTCTGGTTTCGTTGTTCTGGCTGAGCCACTGCAGAAAGACAAAATGTGCACGTGGCTGAATATGGGTGAAAAAGCCTACAACTTCTTTAAATGTATGTAATGCAACGGGCAATGCCGTCGTTCGTTCACCCTTTGTGTGTCCACAAGCACCCAGAGCACTTGACTAACCAGAGCAATGTCACTCACAGTATTAACTGGGTCTTAGCAATGTCCTAGCTCCTTTGGCTGAGCCCATTCTTCAGCTCTGCCTGCGTGGGGGGAGCCTGCTTTATTCCTGATCTCTCTCTTGGTTAACGGGGAACGGGCCTCTGCCCCCTCTTTGAACCAATAACTTCCAAACACTGACAAAGCAATGACAGCAAAGCCAAAGATGATGCAAGGAAATAGGGGTTGGAGTATTTATTTTGACTAATGGGTCACCATATTTAAACCAGGAACAGTTTTTTTGAAATTCTTATAAAGAAAAGAGTACTTAAGTTAAATAACCAAAAGGTTTTTTGCAGTGCGATGTGGAAGGCATTTAAGTGACTAATGTTTCATCTTGAAAGAGGAACCTCCATTACTCAGTGTAAGCCGTTACTTCTGATGAGTTACAGGTCATTCATCAGTCAAATCTATAATGTATCATACATATTCATGCCTGTACGTTCTTAGAAGAGTGATGTTAATTTTGGTTTCCCTTGACTTGTTTTCCATCTTCATTTACCTGCACACTGTAAGCTTCCAATTTAAAAAAGTGGAAATTTCTGTTTGATAATTTTTATTGGGTCATTTAACAGTGGAGCAACCCTGCGGACATTTAAGGAACGTACTAATGTCTGTGAAAAGGCGTTTGCTCACAGAGCGGAGGTGAGATTGGGCACGGGCCCTTGCCAGGCTCAGCGCTTTGGGCCTAATAGAGCCCACTGCAGAGATCGACAGATGTAAACTTCCAGTTTAAGATGTATTTACACTCAAAATACATTTGATTTTAGCAGAATTTTATGATCAGCTGCAGGTATAATATGGACATGTGAATAGGAAAAGAAAAGAAAATTAATAGTTCCCAATCTTTCCCCTCGCATCTCCCGTTCTGAGGTCACGATGTCGTGTCAGTGGCACTTCTGGGCTCACAACCCCACAGTTGATTAGCCTTTTCTGAGGCATAAAAATAAAGGCTTCTAAAAACCCAGATTAAGTACCCTTTTGATCTGGCCCAGGGAACGAGGCATGGCATTTTAGAGGCAGAAGCACTGGCTGCTTTTCTTGGCTTTGCCACTTACCTGCTGGGTGAGGCTCAAACAGCCTCTTTATTTCTCGGTGCCTGTGTTTCCCTTTTGTCTCTTCAGATCAATAGCTAGTCTGGGCAGAGGCAATGGTTTGGACAACATGGTTTGCTGTAAGTTTGGACCTTGAGGTGCTAAACAATTTTTCCTTTAAGTAGCAGGCTTTGTCTATTATTCTTTTTTTCTTTTTTTTTTTTTTTTCCCAATGAAAGAACGAAATTGGTTCTTTCTTTCGCAAGGTGAGGCAAAAAAAATGCTCTTTTTGCACAGCAGGATAAGGAGGGGGGGAAACTCTTTGAGCAGAATAAGAGGAAAGTCTGCTCCTTGCAAAAGCATCCAGGGAGTGTTTGTACTGCTGGTTCAGAAGCCAGATCTTTTATGAAAATATATCCCTTAAGCAATGAGAAGGTACTTCCACATTTAGAAGTCAGGAAGAAATGGATTTAGCTGGTGATCCCCTTTCTTTTAATCAGCTTAGCATTCTGCTCCCAGCTTTCACTGAGTAACAGGAGACAGCGATCCATCTGTCAACATTTAAAGACATTAAATGCCAGAGGTGTGCCAAAGCAGGCTGGAGTACCATCATGTGGGTCATTAGCGAACAGAGGTATGCAAAACGCCAGGTTTTCAAGTGCACGATCCAGCAAAAAGCGCTCAGCAGCAAACCTGCTTGGAGGGTGCATCACAGAGCTGCTCTGGAGGCCCTCACTCCTCCCTCGCCGCCTTCGGGTTTTTTTCCCAGCATATTCAGGGAACGTGCGGCCGCATTTCCACCTCTCAGCTGAGGACCTTGTCCACACTGGATAAGGTGTTCCGGGAAACCCAGGTCGTCTTTGGGCTCAGACGAAAACAAGTGGTAATTTTTTGGCTTTTTTTCTGAGAAATAACTTTCCTGAGTTCAGGCAGCTCTAGAAAATGATTTCTAAGCTTCCACCAACTGCCTGACCTTCTGTGTGTGATGGAGGGCCAACTTATATTTTTTACCATGAATAAGTGACCGCTGAATGTGATTCACGCCATTGGAATAGGCTTCTACTTTTCAGCCATAGTAGCACCAGCATAACCCAAAGATGCAAAGTTATTAGTTCCCAGTTGCAGGTTTCTGAACTCCTGAATGTTTTCCCTTTACAAATCTTGGCTCAAAGAAAAGTCTCAACAGTTTGGAGGACTGATGAGTCTTGTGGCTCTGTTTTATTTCGCTCATCTTCTGCCAAAGAGACTGCTCTGGTCTTTAATTATTCCCTAAACTGCTTTTCCAATTTACTGGAACAACTTCAAAATGAATGCGAGGGTCTCTGGGCTGGCTCTGTTACGTATACCTCTCGCTATAAATAGCATTTCTTGTACCTTCCCGCAATGTGTGTGCTTGACTTAGGGCAGAAGAGGTTTGAGAACAGTTTAGTCATTCCACCAGTGTTTGCAGTAAGTGAAAAGCAGTCTTTCTGCCCAAGCATATATGTAAGCATGTACTTTAAGAGCAGCACTTGGCCAATTTTTTTATTAATGTAGTCTAAGCATGGCTCAGTTGATCTAATGATGTTTCTGGATGGAAAAGGTTGTGCAGGTTGTGCTCCTTTGGCCATCCTTTCTGTGACCAGTCCAAGCATTTCCCCAGAGATGGTCCATACCATGACAGGTACTATGATGATGGGCTGTTGAACGCAGACCTGAGACTCCTGAGCTGCACCTACTGCTGTAAACCGAGTCCAAGACTTACAGTGACAGCTATGGGAGTTTATTGCCATTCGCTTTATAGAAAATTGAACATTTGTGTATATGAGGCACCACTGAAGATCTCGGCCAAGAGCTGTTGTCCTGGCAAGGTGAGGCATGTTCTTCACCTACTGATTCATAGGTGGGAATTGCAAAATTCTGCAAAATTAATTGCTACCCGTGACTGCCATTACCCGTGACCTCTCTCAGAAATCACCTGCCCTTCCAGGGAAATCGGTGTTACCAGATCTTCCACGATAAGATTTCAAGTATCTTGCAAGAGTTATCTTTGAGGGAAGGAGGTTTCTGCACTCAAGTGGGCACTGATCTATATGCTTTTAATGCAAAATAGTAAAATGGAACTTCTTCTCATGCCATAATTTTTAAACATCCTGGAATTCATTTAATGGAAACTTATGTGACAATATGGAGTCAAGTAACTGAAAAAAACCCTTGAGTGAAACACTAGTGGTTTCAGCGTTGTGTTTTTCTTTAACATCTGCTGAAGAAGGGGAAGTAATTGACTATAGTTTCTATCATGAAGAACATGTGTTTATATGTATATTAATCATTTACGTGGTGCATAATCAGGTGCATCGCATTGAAGGAAAAGGTGAAGGAGTGATGTCCCTGAACCCCTACAGTGTGTTGCATCCCCATCTGCAGACTGGAGTTTTGACAGGCATTTGCACGATTCCAGGTTGCGGTGTGGACACAGCGCCCATGGGCTCCCCAGGACCCACCAAAGTCCTCCTCAGCAGCTCTGTTTTCAGCACCATGGGCAGCACGTGGCCATGAATGAAGAAAAGACTGGAGCCGTGGGTGGTCAATGTTCACCCTGAACACCTACCGCTGTATCCTGACAGGTCACGGTAAGTATATATCTACTCGCTTTAAAAGTTCGCAGTTCTACTGAACATGTTTCCTTCCAAGCCTATGTGTGTATTAACCTGATTTTTTTCTTAATTGAAATCACATGGGTTTTAATGTCTTTCTGTAATATTTCCCTGTCCACAGTAGATAAAAATCTCACCCTATTAGATATTGCCACCAACTCAGCACATTAATATTCATCATTACCTTTTGTATGCTGCCTTTCAATTAATTTCTAGCCCACATGAAAGTGCTTCTATCTAAGCCTATTTAATTAGTTTTCAAGGTAGAATTTCTCTGAGACAGTATCTGCCACTTCACTCCACATATAATACAGATTCCTTGAATCTGCTTTGATAAGTCTATTGAAAAAAACAATCAGGTTTGGCTAGCAAGATATATTTTTGATATATTCTACTGTCAGTGCTTTTC
>NW_009202519.1:0-4666 GCF_000690835.1 Fulmarus glacialis | reverse complement strand
TGAACCGCTTAAGAATGAAAAGATCTCAATCATTCCAGGTGTGGAGAGAGACTGCCTCTAAAAACATGTTTTTGTGGAAAAAACTCTTGACAGTGTATCAGCCTCCCTGTGCCATCACCGGGAGCAAGAGGGTTAAATGCTGCCCAAGCCACATATTTGCCATAAACTCCCTTCTTAGATCCCAATTTGTGCTTCAAAAGAGAGCAGGGAGTGAACAGCTAATATTTTCATTTTCAGGCAAGTGGTCAGTGAATGATGGAAAGATCATAGCTCTGCTGTGTGGGGGGGTGATACACGTTTAGTACGTTGTGCTGGGCAGAGCTCATAGACAGGGTTGTTTGTTTTTTAAGCAGAAGCAGCTTGCAATAACGTACACCAATTTGTGAAGATACGCTGTGTAATGTACCTCGTTATAGGATGCAGCTGATGGAACAAGAGTATTTGGGCTTGGATACGCAGCCTGCGTGACAGAGGTGCTGCTTACAGGCTGGTACGACCATCCCACCTCTTCGCTGTGAGCTTCAGTAGCCGCATTTATGGTGGTCCTGTGCATATAGATCATCAGACTTATTCTCTCCCTTGTTGTCTATGCTGCATTTGAACCTTTCACCTCAATCATAAGAGAATATATCAGTGCATGACCACTGCAGAGCCCTTCCTTCTGACATTTCTCAGGCAGAAAATAAGTAGCATTCAGTGCCACTCTAGCTGGCTTTCAGAAAGATCTATGGTTTTTGTTGTTGAGCTGGATATTATAAATAATGACTTTACTTTAAGTAAAAAATTATTGGACAGATGCTGCCTTCATGTCAAGTTTGATTGAGTAAATGCCAATGAAAAGTAGTTCTTCATAACAGATTCATCTTCTGACATAGAGGATATTGTTGTATCCTTGACAACAAAGCTTAAAAGAACAGCAAAACAAATGTAAGCATTATGTTGGCTGAAAATTAAGTGGACCGAATCTGGATTGATCACTTCCTCATTGCACAATTCAGTAGCTGACAGTGTCCTCTGCTCACCTGTCCTTTCAGCATCCTAGTTACTGTATTTCAAAAATAACAAGCCAAGCAATGAGATGGCTGAGATCTGGAGACAAAAGTATGCCAAGAATATAAGAAAAGAATGTGATATAGGCGTTAACCTAGCGAGCTTGTCTATAAAATTTATCTTCTGAAGCAGTGAGCACAGTGTTTGCATTTTCAGGTGTAGCTGTTGGTGATGGCTTTCCATGTAACAGGTACATTAGCACAGAGTTCTTTTCTTAATTTGGTTCTATATATACAGTTAATCTACAATACACATATATATGTGTGTGTGTGCGTGCATATATATGTGTGTGTGTTTTACATATACACATAATCTACCTCTACAAACATAAGTTTGTAGAGGAACAGGCATATTGTTCTGTCTCTAAGCTTGAAGGGCTGTACTAACACTTGGATTTGGAAGCAGGGAGATTTGTCTGTAGTTAGTGAGAATATGTAAAACAAACCATACCCTTTCCTTAAAGCAAGGATCATACTTTACCTGAGATATTAAGTACATTGAGGGCCTTGTCTAGGTTATTCACACAATGCAAGTAAAAAAAAAAATAGTAAGGGAAAATGTGGAGGTAGGGTGCAAGATCCAAATAACTGGTGCGCGTATTTATAAAGGATATATGAGGATGTGGATGGCTGGACAGGGTAGCGGAGGTCTTGTGTGACAGAACTTAGCGACAGTTGTTAACACAGAAAATGGCTTTCATTACAGTGGGTGATTTATGTAAAACAATATATCTACAGAAATGTACAGAATACTGTCTTATATTTTTTAAGCTTGCAATTGCTTTTGTAATAATTACGTACCTGGGAGTTAAACTTTTGTAATAGGCCCCAACTATGCAACGTATCGTATGAACACATAATATGTTTTTAGGAAGCTACTTGATAGCAAACTGACTGAAGAGGACAGTGATGATAAAGTCAGTTGAGGATTTTGAAAATATAAAGGATTTTGGGTCAAAGAAGGGATGGATGGGGGCCGCACCTGATGCAAATGCATGGATGGAGAGGTCTGGGGATCTCCACGCTCTCGTAATGGCATAGCTCACACTGGAGATTTGCTTCTGCTGACCTGTCTCTGCGTCAGTGAGGAAGGGAATGTCACACTTTCTGTCCTCAAATAGAGGAGTCTGACTTTTACGTGGGTGTTTTGACAAGACCAATATGGCATATTATAAGCCAAGTAGGGGGGCAGGGGGTTGGTTTATTTTGGTTTGCTCTTCTGCATGGTTGCATTTCAGCTTATCTAGATGCAAGAAGTTGCCTTTTACTTGGGAAAGGGAGGAGTGGGGGAGAAGGCAGGAGGAAGGAGAGGAAGGGACAGACGTTTCAATCCTGAAGATGTAAATTCTGATACTGAAGTGTATTCTCCAGGGAGCAAGTCACTAGTATTGCCTTTTCCACTCTGTCGTTTCATCAGCGTCTTGAATCTAATGCCATTTCTGTGGATGTTTGTGTGTGAAGTCAGGAGGCTATGACTGTTTCAGACAAACATCATGGAGACAGAGAAACTCCAGTAAACCCCTTGAAAAACAACTTATTTTTCCTAGCTGCCAGATGTTGACTGTGTGAGATTTACTGCCACTAAATGTTTTAGGGGAAAAAGTAATGAGTTCTGAGCAAGGTCAGAATCATTATCAACCTGCATAGCTGGTGGATTGTGCTTTAAGTACTATTTGTATTAATAAAAATCTGCTTGTTACACGGCTGGTCGTGTCAAGTCATCGGGCAGGGTTAACATGGGTGACTAAACTTCCACCAATTAAAGGTTAGGGGTCAGTTCTGGGTCAGAAGGAAACCAGAGCAAGAGGAAAGACCATTTATGAAACACGCAGTGTCCACACTTTGGGAATGACTTGGTCTCCAGAAGGGTGGTCTGGTTTGTGAGTTGCCGTGTCACCCTCCAAGCTGATTCCTACTGTACTTCACAGAAGTCTTCTCCTTGATAGTAAAGAGTGTTAAAGGAGGTCCTAAATTATTTACTATCGACTATATACTGCACATAATGCAGATCAGAAATCATCTGTGTTATGCTGCATTTCTGAGTGGGAGTATGTTGTGCTCATGGAAAGAGAGGTACTTGCTAAGTCTTTTCCTGGGATCCGATGGAGCTGCATCATTCCTCAGGGAGACGCGAACGTCTCTTTGATGCTTTGCTTGTGGAAATTGTGATTCAGCTTTAGATCCCCCAGGTACTCTTTGTGCTATGCCTTGTGAAAAGGGACAGTCGTCTTCCAAGCTGAAGGCTGTACATTATCTTTGGGTGGGTACCAGGCGAAAGGTTTTATATGTGAATTGCCACCTGTTATTGCTCATAGTCAAGGAGATGCAAAGGTGAGGGGCAGCAGCCTGATGCAGAGGTGGAGTTCAGGAGGGAACGTGAGGAGCACAGAAGGAAAGAGAGGAGCCTGCAGGGACGATCCAGATTTTCAGAAGCGAGGGAACCTTTACAGTGAATGTCATATATTTTATTAGCAATTGTCCAAGAAGATTTTGCCTTTCCTCTTGAAGCACTGGGGAGGGATTTGTGGCTGGCCCCCTGTTGAGCACTGTGCAGAGGAGTAGGCAGATGCTTTGTTCTCTTTGTTTAAGAAAACCGTCACCATGGTGTTTTGGTTTGTGTACAGTTAATGAAAATCAAGATAAAGGCTAATGAGCCAGTTATAAGCAAGAGCATAATCTCATTCCCAAAATTTAACTATGGACTTAAGCAAGGAGATTTACAACATCCATTTGAAAAATTATTTACATTTCCTCTGGTGACTTACTATTAATGTAGCATAAATCAATAAGACATTAATTCCAAACAGTTCCAAGACTGTACGAACTATAAAAAGTCATAGGACCACAAATAGGTGATTGGGACAAACACGTGGCCAATGGCAACTGCAGCTTTCCAGACATCCGGGGACTGCATAAGTCATTGCCTTGGTCACTTCCAAAAACAAGTAACAGAAGTGGCAGGTCTTCTAGTGACTGCTGGGGTGTAACTGTGCTCACAAGTACGGGGCTGTGTCAGGGGAGCATCCACACGTGTCCTCCATCCTTCTCCTTCCCTCCCACCCTCCCTCCATCCCCTGTCTTCCTCACTTGTTTATAAATGCCCAACACAATCCTTTACAGCTAATGGACAGACTCCCATTAACTCCCAATATGCTCTGGAGTAGACCCTAAAGGCACAATCTCTCTCTCAACACTGCTATACAAAAAGGTCGTGCCTGTAACACTAATAATGTACAAATATCCATTTACTTTGAATCACAGAGGCATTTTCCATTGTTATTCTGAGATATTTGAAATATGTCCCATGTGCCTGGTAGGTGGGTGGGGAGTGAAAGCCATCATACCAAGGGGATGTTGCCTTCCTGACAAGTTTTCTTGTTTCTTCTGATGTTCAGCGACTCCTGTGCACCCACCAACCTCACAGCACCGGTGGTGGATCCCGACATGCACAGCTTGAGTCCACCACTCTGTCCTGGTTTCAGCTGGGATAGAGTTAAAATTCTTCCTAGTGCTGTGTTTTGGATTTAGTATGAGAAGTTTTTAGTTGTTGCTAAGTAGTGCTTATGCTAGTCAAGGACTTTTCAGCTTCCCATGCTCTGCCAGATGCACCAGAAGCT
>NW_009202518.1:0-16412 GCF_000690835.1 Fulmarus glacialis | reverse complement strand
GAGGTGCGCACACGCGTAGGGAGGGTCCCGCCCGGTGAGCTGCGAGAGGAAGTCCACCTGTGCTGAAAATGTTGGGTTTTTCCTCGCGGTTATTTCGCTGTTGTGGGTTTGTTGGTGGTTTTTTTTTTAAAAAAAGTAACTGCCCTTAAAGAAACTTGTGGAAACCGGCGTCTGCGTGCGAAGGCTGCAGCCAGGTGATGGAACAGCTCCCATTGTACATCGTGTTTTGAAAACCCCCTCTGCTTTTGCTGAAGGACTGTTGGTTATGCGTTTCTGGCTGCGCATGAATCCCAGAAACTGCTTTGCATAACAGTTTTATTTTCACGGAGTAATGTTCGCTGTTAGCTGTGTTTTCAAAATGTTTGGCAATCAATTCTTGATACCTACATTGTTTTGCAAACTGGCTTTTTCAAGGCGGCTCAGCTGCCATGGATGGATGCCCGTCGCAGGGCATCGGCCATCGTGCTTTAGGGTGAAGTGGACAAGAAATTGGGGGGAAGCAGCTTACCTCAGGATCTTAATAAAGTTTATCAACAAAACAGGATTCCAGTGCTTTTTAAAAACTTTTTCTTCTACTTTAATTAAAATAAGATCCAGATCATTCTAGTATTGGATTTTCCTAAATACATTTATATTTAAATTTACATTTAACGCCTCCTAACTCTTTGAAGAATAACCACCAGCCAAGCCTCTGATGCATTGCCACTGCAAGAAGATACTTGTGCCCAAGAATATTTTCAATATTCATCAGTAATGCATTTATAAAGAGAGAGCTCCTTGCAAAAATGTAAATGCAGAAGGAAATGAATTTAAAGAAATCCTTTGCATTTGCAGCCTCCGACTTAAGTAAGTCCACTTTTTAATTCAACTTTATAAATACTGTTAGGAATATAGTTAATTGTTTCAGTGCCCTACTAGAAGCGATGCCAGAGGGGAGTGTGGTTGGTCCCAGTCTCAACCCAGGAGACACCATTTCAGGATGACAAAAACACTCCTGCGTCGCCCACGGTAGGCCATCTCTGCCCGCCTCGGACACCAGCCCCACTGAGCCCAAAGGGCCGTGACTCGTCAGTGTTTTCCAGGGACAGTTACAGTGAATCAGATAAAGGTGAAACCATGTTCAGGATCTAACTAACTTTGTGTCTCATTCAGTCCAGGTTGTTGAAATGGAATTAGTCCTTTAATTTTGGAGGCTGGTTGTATTTGGTTCCTAGTGAGCTTTTGCATTACTGATAAATTTTTCTGTTACAAAATGCAAGGAAGGTTTTCTTTAAAATAAATGATAATTGAAAAAAAAGTGGCAAATAGAATGAGTATTATATGTGTGTATATATCTAAAAATATGCATATATGCTCTGGAGTTCAGTTTGGGGTGAGACAGAAATTTGCTAGGTTTTTCACATAAGCTGTCATTAACTTTTGAGTCCATTTGTTCTGATAGTATTTCTTTATACTGTGCTAGGAAAAAAATTGCGTGGCTAGCGACCGAGTTATACAGGGAAGGATTTGTTAAATGACAGACACCATTTTTATTGCTATCTGTCTCTGTTGTTTTAAAGTTCCTAGATTGAAAGTACTGAACAGCAAAGACTGCTGTAAAAAGATGGGAACTCAGCACTGTAGAAACAGCCAGAAAGGAGCTGGGGAAAGACTATGGCAGCACGGGAATCCCCCGTCTCAGAAAAAGTGCCATGTATAAAACACAATATGGAGACCGTGTCCTTATACCCACTGCTTTTTATGATCTTCTTACTTAAATTAAACCTCTTAGCCCCCATATGAAGTAGGTTTTACTCTATTTTGTAAAGTGGTTAATTGTATTGCATAAACCCTAAGTGGACATGCCAGAGGCTACAGAGAGAGCCAGCAGCTCTGAGATGGGGTTGGCTGCCAAGCACTATTTTGTTAAAGTACTGCCACTGAGCCTGCAAGATTGGAATAACTGTATTATTTCCATGTGGTGCCCCCTCCAAGCTCTTTCATAGTCTTTTTTACCAGATAGAAAGACGAGGACTGTTGGTCCAAAACAAATTTGGGCGCCAAGTACTCACTAACCTTGGAAATTCTGCTCAAAGTGCAAATCATACAGAAACTGGCCTAAAGGATGAGATTCCAAATCCAAAGAGCTTTAATGTAACTAAACTTTGGTTTCAGAGCCACTTCTATTATAGCAGTACAGAAGGCAGAGTATGCCACTAGCAACCAGTTATACACTATATGGGAAGAAGGAGACTTCTTGTGGTTTTTGTTGACATGTTTCAATACAGTATTAAAGGATAATTTAAGGAAATAAGCTTATAATATTAGCTGCTACTGTGGGAGGGACTCCATGAGATGTCTCTTTCTCTCTTCTTGATGTGTATTACCCCAGTGGAAGCTGCAATTTTGGCTTCCAACCTCTGCAATCAAACACATTATTCACAACTCCACAGGCTCAGTTGACAAGCCAGGTCTTCACTTGGCATTGGGCTAGGCACAGAAACAGATGTGTTATGTGCTGACTACTGGCTTGCATTTCCAGAATTGTCCAGGCTTTCTAGTTCCTGGAATCCCGATGTGCTATGCTCACTAATGGGATTTCATGACAAGAGGAGAGCTCACAGCACTAGGCTTCTGCTGAGGAATGTGTTGCAGCACACTCTTTTTCTTCTGTCGAAGGAGACCAGGAGCAGCTGGTCACATGGAGCCTGGGAGCAGAAGAAAAGCAACAATATATGTTGCAAATGTAAGAAATGCTAATGGCAAAACAGGGAGGCATGAGATAGGAACAAAACCAATGAATCTCTGCTCAGCATAATGAGACTTGACAGGACTCAGATCCTCAAAAGCCTAACAGTTATATTTCTAGGGACTTGTTAGAATGGTAAGATTAAAACAAAAAAACCAAAACAAACAAAAAAAACCCAAACAAAACGCTCCAACAAATGCAACAATACCAAATTCAATTCCACTTCACAATTTTTAAGATTTCAAAACCTTTCAGGTCTGAAAATCGCAATTTCAATTGCAATTGAAAGCCCAACTTCCCAGGGACCGTAACCGCAAGGAAGCCCTGTACAGAAGGCACTAACACATCCAGTCTCCCTACCCTTAAGTCAGGATTCTGTAAATTATGACTGTTCACATGGCTTCTCCCTATTCTGTGAAGCTAGGAGCCATGCCCAGGTCCTTGGAGAATCTAGGCTCCTTGCCAAAAGCAGGGGTTTGAAAACCTGGGGCCACTCAGGGCTGCTAGGCTCCCTGCCATGAAGCTAAGATCTGAGCAGAGCTCTGAAAGGTGTGGCACAGATTCTGGAAGAGTTGGGAACTCTGAAACCCTCACTTGCTTCAGGGCTAATGGAGAGCTGGTAGCCAAAAAGCCCTAGAGTCCTGGCTCGCCCATGAGCTGCACACTTGGAATCACACCTACAGCTTGGTTTCTACATCTTCAAAACAAAACTATTTTAATTATTTCAAACTTATGCTGCTGCTGCTTTTTTTCCTTTCTCCTCAGATTTTTGCTTTCACAGGAAATTCAGAAAATCAGTTTCTATTCTATGATAAAGTTCACTCCTATTTCTGGGAACTGGCATTTCTTGAATTCCAATACAGAAAACACGATTTTCAATCAGCTCCACTCATGATGTCTAACTTTAGAATACAGGAAAAACCATTATGATTAACATGTAAAAGTAATAAGCACATAATAGAATACATTCAGCACCGAATTGCCTCCCTGACCCTGCAGCCTAACACCCCAGCAGGCATCTTGAACAGTTTTCACCTCTCAGAAAAAAAACAACAGGAGGCCTTTCTCAAAAGCAAGCCTGGGAGGGGATTCACCTAGCTGTGAACTTTGTTTTTACTGTCATGGTACTTGCATTTAAAAATTAATTCCTCATGTAAATTCACAAGGTAGGAGGTAACACATTACACAACTTACCAATAATTTCCAAATGGACATTTGTCATTTAGCAACCACTGCCGTTCACATAACTTTCTCTGGCAGTTACTTGGGTCTTCTTTGGCTTGGAAGCTTCTAGGAGAACATCTTCTGAGAAGCCGAGAGCAGTCAGTACGCTGGTGGACTGGGTCTTTGAGCATGAAATCACATCACATCATCAAGGAAACCTTCGTGTGAAGTTTTTAAAAAGCGATTCAGGACATTTTTATTGCTCTTCCAAAGTATAACTTAAAAATTTGGACGCAGGCTCCTACAAAAGTTTCAGAGGTTAAAGTGAAAACTTGCATACTGTGGGGTAGGTTAAATACATATGTAAACTATACTGCACTATTTCCTTACTCCTTTAACACTTAAAAATCACTGGAATGTTATACCTAGCATGTAGATGTGGTGCTTAGGGACATGGTTTAGTGGTGGAGTTGGCAGTGCTAGGTTACCAGTTGGACTTGATCATCTTAAAGGTCTTTTCCAACCTAAATGATTCTATGATTCAAGAGAAGTTCCAGACTGATTGCAGTAATAGCAGCAATGTTTTTATTGTCTTAGCACACTGGACCTTTATAAATTTTTTAACTCCCTCAGAAGCAGCAATCATGGGAAACTAACAGAAGTTAAGTGGTTTACCCTCTGCCACAAACAAGTCAGTGGTAGACCTGAGGTTAGATAGCAACAGTAATTCTTAGTCTTACTAAACAATAAAGCAAACTGTTTCTAGGCAGCCATTAATGTCTGATTATTAGGCTGAAGAGTAGCAAGTTTTGACTTTCCAGCACAAAAGTTCCCCTGCAATTCCTCCAGAGTCCTCTAATGAACAGATGATCTCAACTTTAATCTTACTTCATAATTATCCAAGGATAACATTTCTTCAGCATGGACTTTTTAAACACATACAATTTCTACAGCAAGTAATATTCAAACTGCTTCATTTTTTCTTTGATCCGCAAAATGAAAGTGTCGAGAAGCAAACAGCAATAAGGGGATGTTGAGGGTACACTGAGGAGATAGGAACTACAAAGTTCAGATTAATGCAATGGTTTGATCTCACATTGTCAAGATCAAAGATCTTCAATCTCAGTGCATTTTTTTTAAGAAGCCGGCATGCCTTTATGTTGACCTTTAAATTGCTCATGGAGGAGTTATATCTGACATATATCTGCATTCTTGAGATGAACTAGCACCAAAAGTTTAAAGCTTTTTTCCTAGCAACCTCAATGTGGCAACCTTTTCCAGAGAGACTCAAGATACACTCATTTTCATTAACAGTAGTCTGCTAACAAAAACAACAAAACCCCCCCAAAACTCCAGGCTACATGAATAGATTCTTTTCCACTCACTTGGGCTTACCGTACAGCCTAACAATTCTACAATTTTGTTTTAAAACTCCTCTTTTAACTTTGTGATGCGCGGGGAGGGAAACCCTGAGGGATTCTTGCTTCTGGCACCAAGTATTAGGTACACAACAAGTGCATCTCACTCTGAGGATAGAGTTAGGTAGGGAGTTTGCCTTGGGCAGTATGTTGTCAAACCAAGACGAAGACATTGTAAGTGAACTCAGTGAGGACAAAAATCTATTTCGGACCAAAAGGCAAAAAGCTTGATCATTGTGAATCTTTGGTACGAATACAGACCATGAAAGTGAACCTTCATAATCCTTCTGAATTGAGTGTTAAGGAGATACCTGGACTGTTGAAAGATAAGAGTGTTTGCATGTTCTTTCCAATGCTGACAGCAAAAGGTAGTTGCAAGGGGAGAGAAACCACCTCTTCTCTCCAACAAACTCATGCTCTAAATGCATACAAGGGCAGCAGAGAGGGATATAGCTAGGCCAGAGAGGGAGTAGGATCCGCAAGAACCCCAGAAAGTAGGGCCAGGGAACCACTGAACCATTCCACTCTAGGATAAAAAGGAAAAGAGGGTTGACTGGGGAAACAGGTCCAATATCTCTGATTTGGTAGAAGTGTCACAGAGTCCATAAGCTTAAATGCTTGGGGTTGAAGACTCCAGACCAGATTTGCAAACAGAAGAAAAAGGTTTATGATAAGAAGAACAGGGAGAGGAAAGTTCCCACTTTCCCTGATGACCCGTTGTTCCTCTTTCTGATACCTCTTGCCTCAGTTTCCAGAAGATGGATTGTTTTCAATTGACAAGGTCAAAACTGAAGTTCCTTTTTTCATTATCCTAGCAGCAGCCAGTTTTGCTCATGCTATTAAGGCTAGCCTCGCAAAGACCAGTACATCCCATTCTCAGACATGGTTGTGACAAGATTTTACACAACTCATACAATTGGCATTATAACACAATTTAGGAAGTTAGATGGTAAGCATTCTATGCATTCTAAACAGTCTGCTCCTCTTTCTACCTTCCCTCACTGATAGTTCAGCTGCTTTTTTGTTGCTTAAATGCAGTGAGCTGGACTGGTATGGCTTGATAAAGTTACAAGCCTCCGAAATGAAACTCCCAAGTTTCCCTTAAGCTATATGTCCGAAGTCTACATTTCAAATGCAAATCACTGCTTAGAAGCTTCCATCTTTTCCTGTCCCTTCACAGACTTCCCTTACTCAAAATCACTGTCTAAAGTTTCCTGACTTACTGTGTATTCATATGATAATTACCTGTGCTAAGAGTGTTAGTTTGAATGAAGTTCAGTGTGCTTTTAAAGAAAGGATTTATATACATCTCAATACATCATTTACAATTACAGTCTCTACCTAATTAATTATGAACAGAATAGTTAGTTATGGCTAGCATTAAAAAAATCATTAAAAACCAGGGCAAATTCAATAAAAGTTTCATTGATTCTTACTATGCTATTCATGCTACTATTTTACTTTCTTAAAAAAACAGAACAGTGACATGAGGAAAAGTTTACAGCTTCCCTCCCTTACAAGTAGGTTAAAGCAAGTGATAGGACGTTATCTTGTCTGAATATAACACATTCAATTATGAGAAGCAGCAGCTTTGAAGTATTATCTTAGTTAATTGCTATTATAGCCATTACAAACTGTAATAACAAAACAGTGAAAATTAGTGACTTGCACCAAGCAGACAAGATTCAGGTAGATTTCTCAATCAGTTCAGAATTAATTAAAAAAGTCTATCTGTAGTCCCAAATGACAAGAAATAGCATTATTCTTAAGCATGAACATGCAGAATTTTGGTCAAACAGTATCTTGACATAACATTACAATATTATCATTTTAAGTTACCTCAATGCATGCTACTGTAAACCCCTAGGATTTTATTATTTACAGTATATCCTCTCAATCACAGCCTCAAAAAGTCCTGTAATGAAGTAACCACAGAATTATGTGTTAGACAAATAAAGGTATATGTGGAAAAGAAGAAATCACAAGACTACTATTATACAGGCAGTACAGATTTATTATGTTTTTTCACCAATTGTAGCAAAAACATTTAACAACTGAATGAATAATCAAGGGAACTTAATTGTCAACAGGAATTTCAGAATTATGTTCTAAATTTTAGACCAGGAAGGCTTGACAGGGAGAAAACAAACCATATACACACTGTAGTAATAGTCTCTATTATGAAGATCTAATGCCTTCTTTAAAAGCACTGAGATTATTGAGGCACCTTACTGCAGGTTATGTATCATCTCCTCTTTGGCAATGAGATGTGTGGTTTTGTTAACTAGGGCCATTAGTGAGTTCAGCTTGTGAGACCAGTCATTGAGTATATTGTTTGGGTCCTTAGGCCTCTGAAAATTGATAATTCCTGCCAGCCTGTCTACTTTAGCAAAGATGGTCTTATTAACTACTAGGTTAGACAGGAACTCCTCCGATTCCTGTAAAGACAAACAGCACTAAGTCAAGAAAATAGCATTTTTATCTACAAAACATCAGAATTCCTCCCAAACATCATTAAAGCACAGGGAACAAGATTTTCTTTACACTTAACAGAAATACAGCTGTAGTAATACTGTACTTAAAAAAACGCACAATACTTTAATATTACACATGTTGGCACTGCAAGGTACTAGCACGATCTATTAAAAAACTTTTTTTTTTTTCATTTGACCTATATCTGATTGTGTTTCATGAAATTAAAAGTTTAGTATACTACACCAACAGACTTTTACACTTCAGAGTACTTGGCTACACAGATATCAGAGCAAGCCATCCAACAAGCAAGGCATAGGAAAATCCGTGTGAATTACTGACCACTGTCAAAGAAGGTTTATTCCAAGTTTGTGGAAAAGAGCAGATTTAATTAAAAGACAGTAGGGTAAAGCTTTTCATTTGCACTTGAAATACCAATATGCCATGATGTAAGAATCTCTTTGGAAAGCTCTTGAAAACACAAAGGAAGACTCCACCCCATGTTCCCAAAGTACAACCATCTATAAACAGGCACATTTAAAGGTGAGAAACCCTGTATCTTCAGTCAGTTTTAATCACTCATTGACAAGAACTTTTTAACACTGAAACACAAGACAACAAGCTCCAGCATTTAAATAAGACCTTGAATATAAAAGAATTTTTAAGAGCAGCTTTTGCCTTATGGGCACATGCATCATGAAATTGAGTTCTGCCTGAACTAAAAAACAGTTTTCTAACTCCCGTAGAGGCTCGAAAATACACTCAGGTCTTCGTACTGACTAGGAAAGCGACGAATATTCGGATTAATACTATTACTCGCAAAAGACACTCACACTACTTCTCATAAAAAGAACCCAATGAGCTAAAGTTCTGTTAATGCTCCCTGTCTACCACTATACCATACTTTGTTCTTCCTGTAAGAGCTGAAAAGTACTGGTAACACAAACGGGGGAATTATACTAAGGATGAAGCCAGGAGAGCTGCAAGGATAATACAAAGACAGATATATAGAGATACAACAATAAATAGTATATCCATGAACATTAATAAACACACAAGAACTTTGTACAAAGCAGTGTATTTCTACGATGCTATGTCCTTCTGTATTGTCTGTAAAACAATGCGATGATGATCTATGGCATCACTTAACAGAGCTTTTTAAGCTAAAAAGAGAACTCAAATTCAAAGAGAACATTACTGTGCTAAATACTTACATTTTTGCCACAAACACATGCACACATATGCTTCCACACCCTTTATGAAAGGATAAGCAAAGGAACACTTACATCAACGGACAGATCCAGGAGCTGTGCCATTCTCTTCATTGTAATTCTGGTATAATATTTAGCCATTATTCTAATATTCTGGAATAAAAGTGTTCAGAGTAGAGGGTTATGTGCAAAAAATAATTGAAGCAGGCTGCAAAAATATAAAAGTCAATGTTAAAAGCAGATTAGGAGCTGTAGTGCTCTAACGGCAGTCCAGCATAAGGTATGTGAGGGAGCTGTGAACAAACAGTTCTTTTGCTTGTAAAAGGTATAAAAGTCTCTACAAATTACTAAGAAATGAAATCAACTAATTATGAATTTAATACAAAGCAAGACCTTCAAGTTTCTGCTCTATTGAAATGTGAATGCTAAATCTCAAAATTTGAGTGCAACATACTCTTTTACTCTTTTTTCTGGCGACTGTGCCAAATACCTATCTATAATAAGGATATACAAACAAATAAAATGTTGAAAATATAACGCAATGGAAGAGGCAACTTATCTGCTGCTTTACTACATACTTTTTTTGTTTCTCTTTGTAATTAAAATATGGCAAGCGAAAAGCATTTTTAGTTGAGGCACTGAATACATAGCTAATGCTTAAAGACAGCCATACTTACATGTTCCACAACTCTATTCTTTAAATCTTTCCATCTCTTTTCACCTTCCTCCGTACAGCCGAAAACGTCTGTTGCAGGACTATCAAGGGATCCTTCTCTCAATTCTTTACCGTATTCTTCAACTAGGGCAGTCCACCGCATCAATTCCATGGTGGTAAATAGTTTTAGGAGGTCTCTAAATGGTTTAGTAAAGTTGATTTACAATCATGTATTAATAAGGCTTATTTCATACTTAAATAGATCAAAGAAATAATTTAAATGTTTTAATTTTATTACCATTAAGATTCATTGTTCTTCATGAATATAGTCTGTAATACTTCACGCTATCAGTGGGCAGCTCAAGTCAGACTGTGTTTCTAATAAAGATCTTTCTCTTATAGAGAGACATCTATTTTAATGTAGAACTTCCATAATTGTGAAAATTTTGCAGTATTTTTCATACAGCATTAAATTCCGAGATGCTTACAGCAGACTCAGCGTAAACAGATTTCACTTGCACAGCTAGTTTGAGAGAGAGACTTTTTTTTTACCTAAGAATTGTTCATTAGAAAGAATACTTACTTATACTTCGGGATTTCCTCTAGCTTTTTGTCACTACTAATTCTGTGCACCAAATCAGACTGTTCATTGTCATAAGGTGAAAGAATAACATAAAGAACAACGCTCTTCAGTGCCTGTTTAAGAGTAAAGAGTGTGGGTTTTTCCCATAATTAAACAATTAAAAACAGTGCCCACAGAGCTTAGAATTTAACATGTAAAAGGCTTAAGCCCAGCATATTAAGAAATTAGGGTGAAACTGATGGCATCCTGCAGAAATGAACCCTCATTCACAGTGACAGATTTAAATTGATTCAGGTTAATTACAATTCTAGTATTTAAAATAAATACATGAAAAAAATCTTTTTAAATATGTAACATTTGTACTGCATACACAACAGTATCATTTAGACCACACTTGCACAGCTGTTTCTAATTTCTGCACTTCTATAAAACAGACAAGACATTCTCAAGATTTCAAAGACAATATAATGAAGATGTTAGTTATAAATATTCATTTGAAATCAACTTGATTATATCTGTTCTCAACTAACCAATTTGTTAATATAGCCATTAAAAAAAAACTAAGAACAACAGACTGATGAGCTATTTAATCTGCTGTAAATTGATCTGGTAATGAAATGGGTATCTGCCACATGAAAATACAGCCATTTTGCATGCAACGTTTTTTTACCTGCTGCCACTTTTCACTTTCAGCCTGGATACACGGAGTATCATAAATGGCTCTGTAGTGCTTACAGATGGAGAGGTAGGAGCCTTCATGTTGATCCAGCTGGATCATTAAGTTGTAGTATTTCAACTTTAGTTTCTGAAACAGTATCAAACAGTGAAATTAGTACAGCTCCATGAATCATGTAAATTACATCCAATCGGATACCAGAAAACAGAAGGATTCAAATACACTTGGACCTGAAAAAAGGCATGTCAGATTAAAATGGGGAGGGAGGGGAAAGAGAGAAATACTCCTATGACTTACTTCTGTGTTTTCTTCTTGAAAAAATTTTGTATTAATTTTTTTGCTGATAATTTGAGTCCGAATATAGTCTTTTACAGCTAGACAGAGTCTCATCTGCTCCAAGATAAATTCTACACGTTCTTTCTTCTCCATTGAACCATAGGTTTCCACCTAAAATGAAAATGTAACTATTTAACACTGTCAAAGTCAAATCAAGTGAAGTCTTAACTGTGCAAGAAGAGTGGGAGGTTGCCGGGGGGGTGGAAAAACAAAACAAAACGAAACGAAACAAAACAACAGAAAAAACAGCCATTCCAGAGCAAGTGAAAATGGAGAAAAGGTTATTCAATTTGAAATTATAGCCTCCACTTACACCGGAAGAATGCACTAAACTCAATGCACTACCTAGAGAATTGAAATCCGTTTTCCAAACGGGAAATACTCTATGTAACCTAACCACGAGACTAACAAAAGCAGTTAAAACTGAATTACACTTTCACTAATAACAGTTAATCTCATTCCAGGCATTTCTGCAGACATACATGATTAAGTTTCTAAATAATAATCTAAGAGCCGTCAGAATTAATTTTTACTGCTGACACAATTTGAGTTACATGGCGTGTTACCTGCAATTCTTGCAGAATAGAAGCAGCCTCTTTCACTTCACCATTCTGTTCTTTTATTGTTGCAAGTGTCTTTGTCAGGCGAGCACGTTCAATTTCCACATATATCTGAAATCAGAAGTAGTAGTTTAAACATAGGAATTTTCTAAAGAAGAGTGCAAACTCTAAGACCACAACCCCATTAAGACATATATTTGATGTTTTCATATAACCAATTAATTCCTTATGTATCCATACACTATACTGATACTACCCACAACATACACAGATAAAATATGATGGATAGTTGACACACCAGAAGTATTTGGACCAAATTAATATAAAAAATAATGTCTAAATTCATCTACCATTCTTCAAGTAAACATAAAAGGATGTGCACTGCGAATTAAGTATTAGATATTTTGTCTGCTAAAATACATTGAAACAGACATGAAGTTAAGACTTTAATGGTTAATGTGCACTAAGTACTACTGTTTGCATTATTTCACTCACTCCTAACCATCCATAAATCAACAATACTTGATTAGTAACAATTTAGACTAACTTTGAACAGGCAAAAGCTGTAACATTAATACAAATTTGCCTTAATCCAGAATTGTTAATTTTCTTAAAGTAAAAGGAATATTATATAAATAATTAACTTGGTATAATGCTTTGATATCACCTTCTGGTTACTGTAACTGTACATAACACCTTGTTAAGTCCAGGAGAAATTAAACTAAACCTGCCCATTTCTCTAACAAATTCAAATACATAATATTTTAAAAAGTGAAAAATAAATGGCATTTTAGAACTCTAATATATCCAAATATCTATGTCATGGAAATATGAACAGTGTTTCAGCAAATTATTTAAATACGAAATCCGGAAAATATTTGCAGTCTTTTGGAAAGAAATACACTACTTGACTTCTCAAGTTAATTTAAAAATATACTTTTGCTCTTATTTGAACAAGATTAAAAAATAATGTTAAGAAGCTATGCTTTTAAAGAAGGTGAACATTTTTATTCTACCTTTTAGACATTCAGTCTTAAAACAAAATCTTACTTTTCCTTCTGTAACCATACGCAACGTGTCAATTAAGCGCAGTTTGACTGGTAAGTCTGTGATGTCTTCAACGTAAGTGCAGCACTGCTGGACCATTTTAGCAACTGCCTAATAAAATAACAGGAAAGAAAAACATACTGTGGTTTTAGATTTCTCAAATACATTCAAACTATAACACTCGGAGATAAGTACTAAATAGTTTCATATCAAACTAAAGAGACTCGTCTCAACAAAAAGCATGCAAGATACATATAATCACTTTGACTCATAAAAATGTGTAAAATGATGCTAGCGACTGATGCTAGAAGTCAAATGTGATGCTGTTCTGTCATTTCTTTCTTCTCAGTTTTTCCAATGATATTCAAAATAATTC
Organism: Fulmarus glacialis; assembly: GCF_000690835.1. NCBI lineage: Eukaryota > Metazoa > Chordata > Aves > Procellariiformes > Procellariidae > Fulmarus > Fulmarus glacialis. The sequence continues at coordinate 3,186 of NW_009202518.1, read as the reverse complement.
ATCCCATGCGGTTCTCTCTTGAATCCACACGACTCACACAGACTGACAAGACTTATCTGTTTGCCCTGAGACCTTCATAGCTAACGGGAAGGCACATCTTCTCTTAAGTGTGTGCACTAGCCCTTTTCTTTAGGACACCTGTAGATTTTTGAGGAAGGGAAGGAAGAGGTCTAATTATTTCTGACTGATGCTTTTCCATCTCTGCATATTCCCAAATAGGCACTAATAAGCTAGCATCCTGCAGTGGCAAGCACAGGTACTGGAGTATGTTCTTCTGGTAACAACGCTAACAAAGCTGTTACGATTATTATTAAAATACCTACTTCTAAAAAAGAACAGAATTAAACTTCTAGAAACTTCTTCCTCAAGAAGAAAATTCAGCTGGAATGACCCAAGTCTTCAGCCACAGTTTGTGCAAGTTAGAGAACTAAACTGTACTCTACCGGTATACAAACTCCTAATGTTTCTGCACATTAAAAGTAGGTAACCTTTTTCTTCCTAAAGCAATGATGCCATTAAAATTACCTGTTGCTAACTTCTAATTAAGTTAAACTAAACACAGTGCAATAAACTTTGTACCTTCTTAAATGCAAGTGCTTTCAGCTATCCTGATAGCCGATTTCTCAGACAGAACTGAATTCCAGAGTATGACAGTTTCAAAAGCAAGCATGTAAAGCATACACCTTATTTGATCACAATAAATTGCAATAACTCTGTTTAATGCACCCCTCATGTGAACATGAAAAATTAAGAATATGTCTACAGTGCAGACTGTAGAAGAGTGTAAAGATGAACTGCTATCTAAAAGCACTGGTATGCACTGAAAGCAGAAAAGTCACAGCTGTGTTGCCAAGAATGGCAAGCTGGACCACACGGAGCTCAGGCACAAGGTGAAGACAGACTAATTCCAGACATCACTTTCATTATTGGCTTTCATTATGCCTACCAAAAAATGTCAAGAGAAGCTAATTACAATGTATTCAGCCAGGTACTACAAAGTCAGGAAAGTCCCTACACACAAGGGGGAATCAGAACATAATACAGCTCCAAATATAATTTTATTTCTTGTTTCAAAGGATTAAATTCACCTGTTTTAACTGACTTCTTCTCTTTGATAGAAGAATAATATTTTCATTAAGAGCATCCCAGTCTTTAGCTTCATAACACATTTTCACTATAGCAACTAAGATACGGGATGTGGAGACCATGTCAGATGCCTGTAACAAACAAACAGCGTATTAGTGATGGGATAAACAACTGGCAGACTTCTATCACTTGCATTTCTAGTATACAAAGGGAAAAAAAACTGATTATATCTAGCCTCATTGATTTTCTTTTTAAAGAAAAGAACAGCAAAAGAGAAAGACTGATACTCCAGTTCCCTTCATGACTTTAATACAGTGGAACAAGGCGGGGTGTAGGACAACCCAGTATAAATGTTGCATGCCATATGCTACTTACCGTTCGTGTTTGTTTTTCCAAGGAGAGAAGGTTTTCAATTACTTCTTGCAATCTTCCTTCCTAATGTGATAGGCAAAGAATTATCACCATGAGTGAAGAATACAACTCAGTTTAAATTAAGAGTAGCTCTAATTCTTGTGTAAGTAAAAAACATAGACTAGCCTGTACACTCATTTTTAAGTATTTTATTTCTTAGAAACATACATAGCCCTAACTTTAAATATATGGTCTACACACAGATTAAACTAGAAAGGTACTAGTTCCATTTTTGCCCAATACATGCTATAAATTGTCTGTCTTGAGCGAGAAACCTAGCAAGTTTCAGACAGGTTTGGTTATCTCACTTTCACTGAGCTAGACGGAAGACTGATTTCTTTCCTAGCCAAAACAAAGCTTTAATTGAGAACAGATATGCAATTAGATACCTCGGCCAAAAAGTTGTTTTACTATTACTTTCATCCACATTCATCATATCTTAATTACAGCATATTATAGAAAGCATAAACTACTTGCTTTACAGTCTAGACAAGTATGGAATTATAATAGTCCTGCTTGTTGGGTTTTGAGAACTATATTTGCCTTTGTTTAGAGGAGTTAAAGATACCACAATGTACTTTTAGTCCTAAGTTGTAATTCCTAGCAAATATCTTGTAAAAAAAATGCTAGCATGGGAGAATTTGTAACAGCCCATAGCAACTGTGGGGCTGCAACAAAAGGTTAGAAACTAGAAAATAACTAAAAGGGAAAATGAAATTTGTTTCTAAAACATACCCATCCTACTGAAATCTTTTGAAGTCTATACAATGGTTTGTCAAGGATGTGCTCCTACTGCAACAAAATTTACATGTTATGCAGCAATGAAATGGTCATGGTGTCCATACCTATGCAGACGTGTGCCCATGGGATAAAACACCTGTGCCTACTCTCCATACACTACAGTCTTAAGATAGTGTAAGATGCAACTTACTTATCTTAAGGCTACTGCCTTCAGAATCCTACAATACGCTATATAGTACAACATGTCTATCACGAGACACATGGATCGAGCACAGCATTTGCAGCACGTAAAGAATCAGATGCCATCTTACTGGGAAAGAACATAACAGCAAATCCAATCTGTCTGTTCTGAGGTCTGAGACGCGTAAGAATCTCTATGCTACAGAACAAGTCCATAAACGAAACCTTAAGATACACCATATGCATGATTACCTCTACGACCCCATCAGCAAGAGATTCTGTGGTCGTTTAATGGCTGGGTGCACATACATGTTTGCTTAGCAGATGCCAGGCAGCCCCTATCAGCCTGCCATGGCTCTCCACTCCAGTCTTTGGGTACATAACCGAGTGAGAAGGATGCAAAGCACTGCCTGTCTAACCTGACACAGGATCAATTACACGAAGGCAGCTTTGGCACACAGCAGTCCTAGGATGAACAAGCACCTACGTGTCTCCCCAGCCACGCTCCACGCGGAAAGTGGCAGCAGCGAAAAGCCACGTCCCTCCTGGTGGACTCGGGCCTTCTTATCCCCTCACCCGCGAGGCTGCACCCTGACATCTCCTCTCGTCTCCCTCACCGCCCTCCTGCCCCCCCTCCCATGCACTGCCAGTGAAATGGTAGAGCAGTCCCTACTTCTCTTCCCCAACACGGCACGGGAGGGCCCGAGCCCCGGACCCCTCAGCACCGGATCGGGTGACAAGAGGCGGCTGCGCCTCGCGCCGCACGCC
>NW_009202517.1:0-91302 GCF_000690835.1 Fulmarus glacialis | reverse complement strand
CTTCTTAATATATATAAAAATAAAATACTCTGAAAGCAAAGCCTTAGAACCAACAGCATTTAGGATCTGATTAAAAGGGGTGTGAAAACAGAGAAGCCATAAAAGAAAACACAGAATTTCTTTCCCCATCATACTCCAACTCTGTACACTGGACGAGCTTTTAGATTTTAACAGACTGTACAAGATGCTTGGGTTTTAGTCTGCAAAGCCGTTCCACTGATACTGCTACACTTGTTTTTATATTGGGTCCTATATTTTTCTTCTAAAAAGTTTCTATGAATAATAAAAGTGAAAACACTTTTAGTTTACGGAAAGATTGTTCTAAGTACAAAGTGTTGTCTGCTACTTACTCAGCGGAGCTCTATTAAAACCCCACGAGTTGGCTTCAGAAATAAGAGGAGAAAAACCTTGCTGCACCTCAAAAGTGCGCAAGCTTTGAGCTGTGTCAAAGACCTTTGAACAAGCTTTATAAATGACATCCATATTTGTCCATTTTTGACTTAAATTGCTTTTGGTTCAACTGCATGCAGCACTGAATTGCCTTGATGCAATGTCATATGGAATGACATAAAACACAGAAAAAAGCAAGTTGCTGGCTAGGATTAGGAAATAAAGGAGTCACTGCCCTCGTTCACTTCAGTAAATGTTGGAGGAAATGAAAATGAAACTTCTGTTAAGAGGTAATCTCTTCGAAGCTCGATAAGAGCAGGTGACATTTTATGTCTCAAGTTTTTCATGTTATATTTAGCAGGTACAATGAAACAATTTACATACAGTCCAAGATTGCTCGTGTTCCTTCCCTCTTTTTCAGAGTAAAGAGACATATTCTGCAATTCATTAGGTTCTATTCTGCAACCTGAGGTTTAAATTCAGTTTTACCCCTGAGCAAGGAATCTCCCTCACCATTTCTTTCATGCAGCAAAGGCGAAGGTGAATCCTAGCACTTGGGAGGGATGTTTTCATCTGCTCCAATCCTTTTCCTATCAGTGGCATAAGCATTTATTTAAGCTTGTAAATATGCATTTTATACATTTAAATGCCATGTTAGTTGCTTAAATGCAGAACTGGGCATCCAATCTTGAGTTCCCAGCTTTGAGACTGAGCTTTTTATTAGCATTTCTCCGTCTTTTATCCTTCATTTTGACAATCGCCCTCATATAACTTCAGAAACATTTGCACTCCCCCGTGATTTCTCTCATCCTCCAGATATTAGCCTCCTCTGCCCTCCTTACGGCTCCTGTTTCAGCCTCTCTCCCCCTGGACTCCCGCATGCCACCAGCACAGGCAAACAAGCATTTGTGCAGCCGCACCTCTCCCAGCAGAGCGTTTTGAGTAATGTAACCCAGGTGCATCCCAAAGCGCTGTCTCTAGGACTGTCCAGAATGCACCACAGTGCGGAAACACTTGCAGGATTCGTCCTTTCGTGGAGCTAGTTCACTGGTGTCAGTGCTGCTGTTGCACCCAAACTCAACCCTGTACCAGTTACCAGGAAAACTTTCCTGAATTATTCTTCCTTCACCCCTAAACCGCTTCTCCCACTATATCACAGATATTTAAATGTTGTGGGCAAATTATTCTGAGATGCATAACATTTGCAAGTGCAATTACTAATTTATATGACATCCATCTTTCCACGTATCCCATTAAAAATCTTGTTCAAAAATCCCACAATACAACTGAAAAGGTAGTATAGTTTTCTGCATGTATGTTGATGACATCAGACAGGAATGTCTCGTGTGAATCTGAGACTGAGGGACCTGTTAAGAGCACTTGTAATTTGAATGCTGACTGTTTGCATGGATCTAGTTGCAGTAGTTCACACCTTTCATGTTTTATCAAAAAAAAAAAAAAAAATCAAAGGTTTATTCATTGAAATAGAAGTAGCACCCACAATCTAGGCATTTTTTAAAAGCATCAATGTCTTGTTATACACAGAAGCATCTACTTCCATGAACTCCTGGAAGGCTTTATGTTTTTTAATAATCAATAAAATATTCAAATATTCAATTTTTAATTATTTTTGCTGTTTAAAAATCCTTTAGGAATAACATTTAAGTACATTATATAGGACGCATGTTAAAGACAGATCTAGCTAATAATTTAAAAGAAGTTTATCACACTCATTCTTTTACAGATAACATCAAATTACCTAGAAATTGCTGTAATTCCCACATGACTATCACATACTTATTTTTTATTTATATTAAGATAAAATCAAGAAAATTTAGTTGGGATATTCTTACAAGCTAACATCATTTCCTTATTTGTTTAAATATCTTTTTAATAGTCCATGGCTTCCTAAACCTTTACAGACATCACCTGAGTCACACTTCTCTGTTCTCAAGACTGGGATAGGTAGGTGAGGTTAAGCCCTATAAAAAGAGAGGGAGCCAGGCTGGTGTCACATATTTTAAAAAGTACACAGGCTGAATCCTGCAAATGACACTGAGAAAGAAATGCAAAACTAGAACCTTCACCTCTTCCTCATTACCATGTAGTGATTATATTCAGAGTGCAGTATGATTATATTCGACGTGCAGTAGTATTTAAGGAAGAAATCGTTTTCAAACCAGACAGATAAAAATATTTTCATTAAAACAGCACAGCTCACTTTTTTTTTTCTCCTAGGAGTAGAAAGTCAGAATCTGGAACCATTCTAGTATTTCAGTGTGCAGTTTTCAAATCAGCCTAAGTAAGAATTCATACAAATTTCATTATGAGTGGTGTATCTAGCAGTTTTCAGTTGCTCTGGAAAGTTTGCCCTCTGCTTCCTACAAAGCAGACATGAGGTTAACAGGAGAATGAGGACATTACTAATTCCCAGCATAAGGGCCTACGTTCAGTGCCTTGAAAAGGGTGACAAAAATAAATGCAGATCTTTATATTATTATATAGCAACAAGCAAGAGGCTTGTTGAAGGAAATAGAACATTTGTGACAACTTGAGTGAACACAAATGAAAACTAATGTTCATATGCCAGCAGTTTCTTTTTGGTAGTTTTTATACCATTATGCTAATATTAAAATAGGCAGCCTGACTTTACTTCAGTCAGGACTGATACCTGTAAGAAATTCAAGAAGAAAAAAATTAAACACTACAATGCAATGTACTGTACCCATATATATTGCACACAATGAAATACAGATAATTTATTTTGGAGCCTAATAAATATCTTCAATAGAATGACTGATTTGCAGGAGTCAGTAAATATCCTTAGTCTGATATTTAAGATGGCAACGTCTTCAACACCTAGTAAGAGTTTTATCAAAGGAAAGTATATTAAATTTATGTATTAAATGAATGTCTCAAAGACGCAACCAGATTTGATCACACGTATTTTATTAGATAGAGCCACAGCTTCGTGCATCTGCGTATTCAACAGCAGCATTAAGCTAACGCTGTGAATGGAAACCGAATGAACCCATCGCTTTGTTTCTGTGAAAATGTATGTCTTTTATATTGATATTCTATTTCTAAGACAACGAGTGGCAGCTTTTAGTGATGAAACCTCACCTTCCCTTCCAGATAAACCAGTTGAACTGGTCGAGGGATGGGAGGAGGCGGCAGGCGATGGGGAAGCTGTGCAGCCACCAGACACTGCAGCCCCTTACAAAGCCCGAAGCTCTCTGGGATGTCTCCGTGCTCTCAGGGGGAAAGGCAACGTGGGGACGTAGCTGGAGGGTTTTGCTAAAGGAGCGGTGTGTGTGCCCAGGCCTGGCACAGTGCTCCCTCTCGTACACCGACATGCATTGCCCACATCTTTAACCGCGGGTCTGCAGGGGAAAACACAAACTGGCTCCATGCCGACTACAGCAGTTTGAGATTTTTCTTTAACCTGAGCTCTAGCAAGAGGTACTTAATTTAAAGCAGATATTTCCCAGGTACTGTTCAAGGATCCCGTGTCTGAAGTGAGACCTGTGTGAGTGCATGCAAACTGGGAACTGAACAGTGACGCACAAGAACTATCAAATGTAGATCTCCTTCTGAAAGCATGACTGTTGCAAGTAAAACATATGTGAAAACTAAGGACAATAGAAGTTCATAAACTAGTTCTCAATTCAAACAAAAAGCAATTGGATTTTGCATATCTATAACTGTGCACTCTTTTTTTCCCCCCGTAGTAAGCATATGGTTGCATTCAAACTCGGGACATTTTTGTCCTAGCTATGTCACAGATTTCAGGAATGGCTTTGCGTAAGTCACTTGGCCTTTGTTCAGTTTGAACGCTGCAGAAAAAGCTAGCCTACTGCATTTATTTTTCTCTTTTTGCAGCAGGGAAATACAATACTCAGACTAGCATAATAATTTATGCATCAAGCAGATGTGAAAAAGACAAGATCACAACCTTTACATCCAAATCTTGTTCCACAAATACTACTAACATCCCATCTAACATACTTGCATTGGTACAGTGATACATTTGTTTGCAATGATTGTTACATTGCTTTTGATTAATAATTAAAGAAAGATGCCTAACCCAGGAGGAAATCTTAGGGAATGACAGAAACATCCATTTATGATGGCAAGGAGGTAAAGTAGTACAGCAGTCCCAAGAGATCAGCCACAGCTCAGATGTTACCTCCAATACATGCTGATGCCATCCTGCACTGTCAAATAAAACTGAACAGCACAATAGAGATATGTGACCAAAACTGTCAGCACCGATAGGTATTGCAGAAATTGTATTAGGAAAATGGATGTACTAAGATTCAATTTTTCGATTGTATAAAGGTTTAATTTGGCGACCTTGTAGGTCTTCTGGTGGAAGAAGGGAGAGATCCCACAGTATTTAAAGAAAAAGAAAAGAATAATCCATTTTCTGGCAATGCAGATTTATCCCTTTATTTGCAATCCAGCTGACTGAAGATAAAAACTAGCCTGTACAACATGATGCCTCTTTGTTTCAGTTATCCCTTCTTCCTGCTTGTGACCCTCTGCGCTCGTGTGGGGAGGAAAGGGAAACTCTCATTTACAATTTTATGGTAATGACATAATGCCAACAAATCTGTGGGCACCAAAGCATTTCCCTGTGCAAAGACCTCAAAAAAACTTGACAACTAAGTCCAAAGGTGAAATGGATGCAAATTTACTTGCTACTTATTATTACTTTGGACCTTTAGGCATACTTGTACTTCACTTGAATGATATCCACAGGGTCTGAAGATCTTCCTACTGAGGCAATAGGTAGACAGTTTTATCTGCATAAAGGCTAAGGTTACCACCCGCTACTTCTCATGAACAACGCACGTCCTCCAGTTGCCCATCACTGCCTTCCTGCCTTTTCCCACCATCACAGGCGGCCGCCCCCGCAGTCTACCAACAGAAAAGTTTGCAATAGAAAATTCTCTAATTCATTTCGGTCTTCTGGGTTAGCATAAACCTAGTCTGAGCTAGCGCTCCCACCTCAGCCTGCAGTGCAGGACGGGGTTCAGCCCCCCCAGGAGGGAGCAGGGCAGCGAGGGAGGGGGCATTTGAGAGGGAGAGAGGATTGTATTCGCTATGCCGGATCTACTCTGTCCACAGCCTTCAAGGGCACTGAAGTTACAGCGAACAAAACTTTAAACCTTTCTAAACACATTCATCACACAGGTAGGCTGCATTTTCCAATTTGGTGTGATATATGAACCTAGGATTAATCAGCATGCATTGGGGGGAAAAAAAAAAAATCAAACACATCAAAATTATTTCAACCACCTGCACAATATCTCTTGATTGTCAAAATACATCTCCTGGCTGACAAATGGTAACAAGATTTCACATCAGAAAAAATGTACTGTCGGTGGACTTAAATCGTACTGTCCGTTATGTACTGCTGTCGCCTTTTTTCACAAGACCACTTAAGAAACAAAGTGATAATACAGTGTAGAAGAACCAAATTTATCACACTTCACCACAGCCTTTTACTACTGTGCGGCATAACAATAGGGCAGGCTCAAGTGCAGCTTCCTTCTGAGTGATCTTTTAATACTTTTACTGTACTACTTCTCGTGCAGGTTTTGTCAATGACTTTCAGAGGGAAGAAGATGCTCCCTCTTCCCCTCCCGGACACTTGCACAAGCACAAATGGCAGCACAGCAAATGCACCGGGGAATTAAAAGTCAACACAGGGCCCTCTGCTAGTTCATACATTGTTTTCAACAAGACTGCAGAGGTGAACCTGAAGGTAGCTTTTGGCTTCGGAATCAGAACTTAGGTTATTTATTTATTTGCAATGATAGTGATGGAAGACCCAGAGGACGGCTGCTCATTCCCCTTTACTACGGTCTGTTAGCTCCAAACATAGCAAACAGCCAGCAGACATGCTTTGCCCTCTACAGCAAGCACGAGTAACACCGGTGTGCGCAGACCTTTTGAGAAAGAAAGTATAGTTTGGAAGTAGCCTTTGAAATACATATCGTGCAGACTGTGTGTCACATATGACACGATACTGAGCCCTCGTTGACTTCAGAAGTTACTGCAATTTACAGCTGTGCAGTGTCACATATTCATTCCCTTCGAGTCTGCTAAGCACATTATTACAGGATAAACTTACGATGCAGTAGCTTCAAATCATAGTACATTTGTGAAGAGCTGTTACTGCTATATCCTTAATAACAATCATCACGGCTGGCTAAAATTATCTGTATAGACCAAGGAGAAAGATGGCAGTGATGAACTGGGAAAGATGACAAATAAAACTCACGGCAGCAGTAAATATCCCATTCTGGTGTTACGCAGAATGGCTAAACAAAAGGCTTGTCAGCATTTAGTCATGTTTCATTTATTTGCTTTTAGAAGTACTATAAAATGACTTTTAAAATTGCTACGAATGAAAGGATGAAACTTCCTATATGATTTTTAGCCCAGGAATATGGTTTTGCAAAATGTTATTAAAAACAAACTATGGGAATGTAGCTGTCCTGGGATCCCTTCTGTGCAGTGATGTTGGCTAAGTTGTATTTCTGAGTGGAAAAACACAAGCCCTTTTGGAACAACGTGTTTTAGGAGGAGGTGGAATAGAGGTCAAATTTAAACAAAAAAGAATAAAAAAGCATTAAGAATGCAATTCTGTATTTAAAAGCTTTTGCTTTCCAGTGAAGTTTGCAACTCTGTATGTTTACTTGATTTTTAATATCTTTATAATCAACAAATTACTAAAACTGGCTACTGTGTAATGCATGTCTTGTTCTCATAACATTTTTATACAAAATCTGCACTTATTTATACTAACAGCGTTCATATGACAGAACCTGCCTGGCACTTTACAATTCTTTATTGGCTCCTTGGTTATTAATATTTTCATATTCATTGATATTTTCAACCTTTTAAAGAATTGTGACATTAATAGAGAACTAGATATAAAGTCTGTAAATGTAATACTTAAGTTCTGACTTATAATGGGTAAACCCAAAGCATTTCAAAGTCATTCTTATGTGTCTCAATTTTTCTAGCCAACTGCAGCCTATTTATTTAAGTTTATGCAACCTCCCAGCACCCTGACAATGACTAAGCACAACAGGGACAGTTAAGAAGGGCGTAGGTAGAAAATTAACTCTGATTTTCCTTATTTTTGTTGGTTTAAGGCAGAACCTTCACCTTATTTTAATGCTTTCTTATTCCCTACCTCACAATGCAGATAGAATGAAGATATAATAATGTGATAATCGAGTGCCTTCACAGAGCCCACCAGTGCATTACAACTCCAACATGCAGAATGCAAACATCTGCTGGCATCATTAAACCATTTCTATACTCTACGTACCAAGACTTGACCCTGTGACCATTTCTACCATTAGATTTGAATGACCTCAGCAAAAGAGCTGAAAGGCCAGAGTATTAATTCACAGAACCACAAGCTCAATTTAAGATTTAATTTGAGATAACTAAGAGCAACTGAAAGTGTATTTAAACTTATAAGTGTGGAATAAAAGATCTTACCCTGTTTTTCAAGTTAAATATAAATTCAATTATTTTTAACAGATTTATTCACAACTTTACAAACAAGGCCAGGGTTCTTTTAGCATACCTCCAGCTTAATATCCGGCAATATGATGCTTCTGTTTAGCAATTTTTTTTCTAATTTATGAGTGTCTTTCCTGTAGGGATTTTTCTGCATTCTGATTATATCCCCAAGGGGAAAAATGCTTCATTTATGAGCTATTCCCACCATACAGCTTTGAAATGCTCACTTTTATTCTAACTTAAATTAGCTTAAAAGCCTGTTTGTTCAATCACGATGGTTTTACATCTAAAATCTTAACATGCCAATTAAAATATCTGAAAAGTCTACTATAAAGTGCATAATAAATTATACAGTGTTGAAGCTCTTTCTTCGTCTGGATCTTTGGTACAGACACACTATGCAGGTACACATGCACACACTTTATGCATATTACCATGTCCACAAAACTTTACAAATGACAGAAACACAGAGAGGCATTCTACGTTCAGAGCTGTGTGCCAGGACCGGTCAGCGTATCTTCACGTCACCTGCTCTCTGACCCCGACACATCTCCTGAAGATTCATCCTGATACCCTAATCCTAAATCTGTTCCATTCATCTGCTTTTTTTTTTTCAGGTTTAAATTACCCTGCTTATTACATCAGCTCTCTCTTGTGTTGGGAAACTGTGGTGCTGAGATTACACATGAATCATTTCACTGGCCTGGGTGCAGGATAAGCAGTTTAGTTGTGACTGCTGAAGTCACGGGTGACATTACGGTGCTCGTTCCCATCGTGACAGAGCGCTGCTCTGGGAAGAAGGCAAGGCAGGCAGGCACACAATAACGCAACCCTTCCTGTCAAAGAGATCGCTCCCACGTTCATAGGACAGACACAAATACCTTCCACCAGCAAACTCGGTTCAGCTGAGGAGCTCTGGCTGGAATTTCCCACTACGGAACAGTGCAAGACGAAGATTTCATCCTTCACTGCTTTGCCACCTGCATGTCATCCCCGAGTTCGCTATAGAAAAATGCTGTATAAACTCTTGGATCACATATTTATTTATTTCATAACTAAAAGTAGCTACAGAAATTATATAGCTATGTCTACCCTGCCCTCAAAGTTAATTTTATACCATATTTTAAAATTACTGTTCTTAAGCCAAGCATTTTGTGGATGAGCCTGGTAAGCCTTGCTTAGTCTAGGTAAGCCTTGAATTTAGTCTAGGACACAACAGAATATAATGCAATGTACATCAGGACATTTGAAATCACCTATAGAAAATCAGACACTGTGCTGGAGTGAGAGGAAATCTTCACAAAATTACAATGACTTATTAGTTCCATGTTTTCTAAATGTTTTCTAAATGATTAGGACACAATACACGTGGAGTAAAATTACTAAAAAAGCACAGCCGAAATCACAGCTCCGTAGTGTTGCCAAGGTGAGCATAACATCAGTCTGTTTAACACAGAAATACCACACAGATTCTTCAAACAAAGAGCATCCCCTTGTATGAACACCATAATCAAGATGTAAGGGGTCAGGCACACTGCTTGCTTACCTGAGGGGAAAAGAAAAACAGGTATGCAGATCCATTTAGCACAATATCATAGGTAACATATCCTACTTTTTCTTTTTCCCTGCCTTCTCCCTTACACCTCTCCCTGTTTTTGAAGAAAAACATTTATCACTTTGCTCCTAGGTGCAAAAAGTGACTATGGCTAGGTAGGGCAGGTTAAAATTTTCTTTGACTCCTCAGCACATTTGTCATGCAGGCTGTCTGCCTGCTGAGGAAACCTTTTCACCTCGGGCTTATTGTGAAGACATACCCCATGAGAAAGGAATAAGGTGAAAAATGATGATGTCACTAGGTTGTTGCAAGGTTAGCACACCCTTAAATGGAGTAATGGTAAACGAAGCAGCTGCTCGGCTCCCTACATACAGGACATTCATCCTCCCATCCTATAAAAGTGCAGGACTCGGTGAGGACTGAGCACGAACTACTTGTTGACATAATTAGTGCTGGCTCAAGGGCTCTTTTTAATAGCCAAGTTGGCTGTATTTTGCAAGCTTTCATTGGCAAAATTCAAGTAAAGTTCAGCCAAGTTCTGTATCTATTTTGTTTTGTGTCTTATGCGTTTCCCAACTTGGAAAAAAGAGCCAAAATATTCTGGTAGCTTTTCTGTTTTGTGGTAGTTGGTATTTTAAGATGATGCTGGCTTTTAAAACATACAAACATTGTTGGGGAAGTGTAACACGCTAGAAGGGGATAGAGATTATAAACTCACGAGAAAAAAATATAGGAATAAGATTAATTAATGAGTCTTGGCTTGCTAATATCTCAATAGCAGACTTTCTGCATATAGCACAAGGCTTTGAATCTGTTGTCCCTTGAGTTTTCCTCTATCCAGACAGAGACGAAATTATCTCAAACAAAAGCAAAGAATCTAAAGAAACGATTTTTACATAATTTCTTTTCTTCTTTAGTTTCATTAAATGTTGAGTAAATTGTAACCAATTTGACTTTTGCAGTTTCATATAATTGTGTTTGGATTGTGGGACAATCAATGCTTATTTGCCTTCTGTGCAAAGTTTGTTCTAGTTTGCCAGAATTCTTCAGTCCAGAACTTTTAGTTGCTCGTAGAAAATAATTTATGCTAGAAGGGTTTTTTTTTTCCCCCATTTCTTCACATTACTTCAAGTCTGTTCTACTTTGCAAACAGTTCCTAAATGTCTTGGTAAGCAAAATTAGATAATGTAGTTTCATACTGCAATTTTAATTTAAAGGAAAGGAAATCAGTTAGATGTGCAATTACGCTAACTGTAATGCACATTCTGTTACATTGCTTGGTGGCAATAATCCACCCTTGGGTCATATTCAATTGTTTCACTTTTATCAGTGACATAATGGGGTATCCTATTCCACACAGTAGTTCATAATGGTTTTACTAAAACACGCTTACAGCTGTTGCAAATATTAACACATTCCACGAAGAAGAGAAAAGACCAGTTTTTAATCAAAGATAGACTTTTCTTCTTTTCTATTTTTAACTACATATACATTTTCATGCTGCATACAAGACACAAACCAAACCCACAAAAACCTTCAAGGTGAAAATCTTTCTAAAACTCCCAGTTTTGCTCCCACTTTTCTGTTGTTATTTTGAAAATGTCAACGTTAATGACTTTCTTTGTAAGATCTCATTTTCCACTTTCTTATCCCTGCCACAGATCTGCCCCCAAAAGCCGCTGAAAAGAAGCCCTCTCACTGACTGGAATAAACACTGACTCACTGACACGATGTACTGAAACGCTGCACAGTTAAAGCAAACCAGCAGAAAAAACCACTTTATATAGAGACAAGAATCTTTGTATACTTTAAGGCAAAACACACTTGTATTAAATATGTATTTGCCGATGCAAAATATTGTATATATGTATATAATTACGTATATATTTTCAGGATTTGCATGAGAAAAGATCAGATTTCACTGTTATGTCAGTATTAAGCTCTCCTATAAAAATGTGTGCTTCAGCATCGACCAAAACTATTTTGAAAATAGTCATTTTGATATTGCATTTAACCAGATTGTCTCACGATTTCTGTATTGGGTTCGTCTAATACATTGCAACTGTGAAAATTAAGCAGATGCAGAACTCACACTGTTGTTACGAAACCCTAGAAAATGATGGCATGTTTTGTGTTTCGCATGCCATCAGTAACACCAAAACACCCACTTCTCAATTAGAAACAACACATTATTTTCACAAAGGACTGTAGATTTTCCTCCCCCCACCAAGAATATTATGCACTGACCAAACATAACATACATTCATACTGTCTGATAAGAGAATCACCCAATAAAAATTATATGATAACATTAATGCAGTCATTAACAGCAGACCTTTCCTCTACTAAGACAGCGTAACTAAGCATATGGCCTATCTCAGGGAGAATAGCAAATAGTCACATTCTTGAGATAGCATGCAATTTTCTGGCTTGTTTAATAAACTCTGAACTACATTTCAGGCAGGAGAAGACAAATGTCCAAAAGAAGAACATGTGGCTTCATTTTCACAGAAATTTCTTTCTAAGTAAAAAGGAAAAAAAAAAAAAAGATAAAATAAAATAAAATTAAGAAGTTGTTAACTAGAATCAACACTGATTGCTTGAGAAGAACGCTACCCATCCCAGAAAGAAGCCCTTGGAAGTACTATTTAAACTCAGTGATGTACAGGTCCAGCAGGAGGTATATCATACAGGTTATTTACTCGTATCCCACAAGACTTACATGGTGTCGCATTTGGTGTTCCCTATCAAAAAAAGTAGGATATGAAAAAAAATCCTTCTGAGAGGTAAAGGCTGCTTTTGTTTTCCCAAGACAATTTAGAAACGCTTGGTGCAGTCTTTTGGGATTCCTACAGCTTTGTGTACACTAACTGTTATGATGTAAATACAAATTATAATTTTTCACGGTTTGCTTTGCTCTATTTCTTATATGACTCTGTGCTACAGTAAAACTCTGCTCCCTTCCTGCAACTAACAAGCCAATCACCCTAACCTGTAACTGTCCCTTCAAACAGCTGCAAAAAAGCACAGTTGGCTCTAATACACTCACCATAACCTGCAGGGAAACTGGGACCTGCCAGACAATTTGGCAATCTAAGGAGGACCCGTAGAGAAATGTGGAAGAATAATGCGGGTGGGTCCTGGTAAATTCACATGAAGGCCTATTTTTATTTAAAATAGTTTGTGATGACCAACATGGTAAATCTCAGTCTTAAGAAACTGGACCATGTGCCTCTTCAACAGCACTGTCACTTGGAAGACTGAGTTACAGATTAATTAGCCGCACTTTATGCGAAGTAGATTACCACAAATAAATACTTTTTTATACAAATTCAACTGAAGAACTAAATAAAGCCTTTCACATTAATTGTTCACTAATTTTGCCTCATCTTATCTCTGCTGTGTTAAGTACTGCTGCATCCTTCAGATTATTACTTTTAAAAATAAATCACAGAATAATTTTGCAGGGGCAAAATGGTATGAATGCTGATAAATGGCTGAGAATAATATGATTTGTGTTGTTATTAGAGGGTGTATGCGCACTATCAGAAGTGCTTTCATGACAAGGAAGGTATTGAAATTCAAAAATGTTTAATAAAATGTAAACCTTATAATCTTCCAGGTATTTATCCTGCTGCTAATTACTTCCAGGGGGCCTGGCACACATGTAAAAGAGCAATGGATATCAGCAGGGAGCATTTGCTAACTCAAAAAAGTTAGAAAGACCACTTTCCCTGGAGATAAATAGCTGTTAAATCTGTCAACTTAAACCTTAATGCGTAACATCTAAAATAATCTCTATTCTCCCAACAGACAGCCTGTATGAGAATTAATGCAGTAGTAATCTGGTAGACAGCAACTGGCAAGAATTTAAGAAATACAAGACCCTGACCAACTGCTTTGGGAGGTTGTTGCCAAAAATGACCGCTTCACAAATGAAGACATAATTTTCTCAGAATATCAGAATACTTTTAGCTAAAGTCTCAAGTGATGGAGCTTTGTCTCACTATAAATTTGCTGGGAAATGATTTGTGCAGATATATTTCTGCACGGATGCGTGCATCCAGCCCTATACACACACCTCCAGACACACTCCTAAAGGAGCTTGCTGCTTCAAACACATCATTCAGAATAGTGGCAGCTCACAGTGTTGCAGTGTTCAAGGTTATTAGTGCAAATGCATATTCTTTAAACATTGTACTGAATTTCTTCCCAAAATAAGTATTTTTGCCTTGACCAAATATACCAAGCAATCCTTTTAAACTGTGAGCTCTAAGCCCAAAGCTGCCTGTGTCAGTGATGACAGCAGGCCCAGCAGCAGGTTAGCATTCAGCTAACCTAGTCTTTTGGGTTAGGGAGCTCCAGAACAAGTGATGTACAGTTTGGGATGCACACACACATGTACATACATGAAATAAGCAGTGCTTATGGGGTCCTAGCAAGTGCTATTCCCCAAAGGTTGCACTTCAGACCTCTGCAGTATCTAATCTAGACAAATGACCTAGGCAAAAAAAGCAACTGTAAACTAGCTGTGCTTGCTGACATTGCACAACTAGCAGGGAGAGCAAAACATGGAGGAGAAAAAAAAGGAAAAAAAAAAGCAACAACAAAACCAAACCAAAACCAAACACAACAGCTAGGGTTTGGGCCTCCTCCCTAACTTGGCTAACACGACACATGAAATTAATGTTGACACATGTTAAGTACTACACATTGGTTTGAAGTAAACAAATACCAGATAAATCTGATTGATTTAAAGCAGAAGGAATACAAAAAGGACCTTGGGATAATGGTAAACTCATCATTAAAAAAAAAAAAAAAAGATGAAGTGACAGGGAAAAACAGTGATAGCCAGCACATCTCTTCTATTTTACATGCTTATACCCACAGTTGCCTAGAATGGGAATGCATGTTCCCATGCATGAAGTTAGAACAGGATTATTTAATTCCCTAGCAAAGCCCAGCCAGAATATTGTGTCACCACCTTATAAAATGATATTAATATAGCACTTGAAAAGGTATTAAGAAAAGCAGAGAAGCTGATTCATGGACTACAGAGTGTGAGCTTATAGGACCTAAGTTCACAGAGCTTAGAAAGAAGATATTTAAACAGAAATTTGAAGTGCATATATGTATGTGTATATATATACTGGAAACCTTTAAAGAAGCCAGTTGCACTTGCCTTTTTTAAGAAAATACATTATGGACAATAATAAAACCTAAAGAAAATACACATTTAAAATAAATTGAGACACTCTGGCATAAAGAATATTGAGGAACAAAATCCCCCTTCTTAGTCAAATGAAGTCTCACTTTACCACTTGTCAAGGACATGGAGGAAGGTACTTTCTAGTGACTGAAACTAGGTCATATGCTCTTTCATGTAAAAGGCAGAAGAAAAAATAAGATGGAAATAGTAATTAAGCAAAGCCCAGAAGTGTCCAGTTGTGCTGGGAGGAGCTCAGAAGCTTCTGCACTTCAGGGAAGTTGCAGCTCTCTGTGCTTCGCACTGCTGATTAATGCAGCGGGAGAGAGCAGCCAGACATTTCTTTTCTTCCTCTCATTCTTAGCACTACCTCCTTCTGGGACCAAAAGTCTTGACGGGAGTTTCCCAGGCACCACCTTGCCCTTACCCAAGCTTATGGGATGCAATTCTGAAGGGTACCAAGACAGGCCCAGGAACTCTTCTCTCCATCTGCCCCCTTCATGCCAGCACTAGGTACGGCTACAGTCTAACCCAAAGCGAGTCTCTATCTGCTGAAATAAAAGAGTGCAACCTTCAAGTGCTCATTTATTTCTTTTAACCACCACTTTTCAACATTAAGGATTATTAACTTTAATGCCATTGGTGAGAAACTTTATTATGTTTTCAAGAAATTGCTTTAAATCAAAACTGCAGATAAGGCATTTTTCTCCCCTCAGAATTACATGGTTGTGTTGGCAAAGGAATCCATTTGAGCAATAGAATTACCACCTCCTGGAGGTGAAAAATGGGACAAAAGCAGGAGGAGTATCTCTTCTTAAAAGTCAAGGGGAAAAGAGCAAAACAGGAAGGAACTGAAGCCCTGGGAATGGGAAAAACTAAACAATCCGCTGCTGACTTAAGCCTTAAGGGAAATTATCCTAACATAAAATAACAGCAGTCTTCTTGTACAGAGATTGCACAGCAAAGCTGCAGAAATCAGGGACAGAAAAAGTAAATCCCCCCTTTTCCATTCCAATCACAGTCCAAGTTCAATATCACTGCGAGATTGTGAGGTCTCGGTGAAATCAGCAGAGCTGGACCATTTGACGTCAGTAAATTGACCCCATGTTTCAACGGCAAAGAGGCTGTAGCAGTTTTCACGAGCATGAATGTTCACATGCCTACAAGGTTTTTCCTGAATGAGCTATAACTTTTAAAGTGAAAAGATAAGAAATGAATAGAGAGATCCCTGTCTGAAATCATGATACTTGCAAGAACTTTTTAGCGTCTGGAGCACAATACACAGTTGGCTTCTAAGTAAATATCATGAGCATGTGGAAAGTTAAAAAAAAAAGTGTCATGCAGTCAAGGTTTATGAAGAAAAACAACCTTCTGATTCTAGGTCCGTTTTCGTCCCACAATTAACAAAAAGTTTATATAGGTGTCCAGGAGTCAGCAATACATGCATGCTAACATTTGTATAAATGTTCTATCCTAGTAACAAAAAAGGATGTTGTTTTTAAGTTGACATTTCATTTTAAAGATTTTGCAAAATAACTCTCTGGGCTGATCTGCTACCCTATTAAAGCTTACAAAGACTTTTTATCAGAGTTATAAAGGCACTGAAAATAAAGACACTTTAATGGACGCTACATTAACTATGGTATTCTGAACATGGTGCGGCAGTATAGACCAGTAATATTTCTTCTTCGTGTAAATGTACAGCACAGTATAGGCAGTATGCATGGATAGTCACAAATCCCTAGCATTATGCCAAGATGACAGAGTACTTGTCTTTTTTTGTTCTTGTGCTGCAATTTATCTTAAAAAAAACGGACTCAGGTTTTCCTGCATACTACGAAAAGTGTCCAAGAGAATGTCATAATGGCATTACTCCTGCTAGAAAAGCTAATCTACTTTACACTGTCCTCTTTTACAAGGCACTGTCACTTCCCAGAAACAAAAGTATCCGCATAACACTTGCTGAAAATAAGTTGTAAAGCATTGTCAGGTGCTCTGCAGAAAAATGCCAATTATATCACATGCTTTTCTTTCCTTAGCTTACAATACATGTAATGTTTGATGAAAACTGTGCCATGGCCTCATTTAGGCCCACATGATACAGATGTTATGCCATTCCTGATGGTTGAAAGAGACCATATACACAGTAATAAGGATCTGGGAGAGTGGCCCTCTTGCAGCAACTAGGTATTTGCACTGAATGATACCCACAGACAGCGCAGTACGATAATTTTGCATAGCATGCTATTTCCTCTTCAGCAATGTACCACACTGGTGTCATTTTAACACTAGAAGTATTTCAGCTTTTCATATCATGACTTACCCAAGCTGCCTGATTTTCTTCTTAACTTTGTCTTAAATTCATTTTAACTGATGTCTTTATTCTTTATATTTCCCAAGCAAGATTTAGGGTATCTCAACAAACTTTTATACTGACTACATTGAAAAAATAAACTTCATTAATTTAAAAAGATTCCAAATAACAGATGGAAAATTCATAGAGTTAAAGTTCATCAAATAAAGACTCACTTACACGCACACACCAGTATCTTCTGTATTTGTTTCCACTTAATTCTTTTCTAGACAGAATCTTTAATTCCCAACTTTGTGGCATCCCAGTGGCAAAGATGACTTCTTCACAGAATAAATACCCACTTGCTTGTGGTTTTTGCTCATTGCCATTTCTCAAAAAATAACATCTTAACACCAAACAAGTTCATAAAGGCTAAGGATGACTAAGTAATTTAGTTATAGGAAATACATTTTAACAGAACACACAAGAATATAAGGACTATATAGAAATTAGTGTCTGGAATTCAATCATACTACACCAGAGCACAGTAATGTCAGAGAAACTATCCTTACTGAAAAATTTACTGTTTCTCATCTTTGAATCTGAACTGTTCTTTCAAGAGGGTTTTTCCACATGCCTAAATATAGAAGCTAAAGGACATCACCAGATAAGAGGAATTTAGCAATACCTCTGGTAATTGGTGTTGTTAACTGACATGATAAGCAGTTCTGAATAGCTTATTCTGGGCCCTAAAAAAGGGGATTTAAAAAAAACCCAAAACAGTATTTTTTGTCATTTTTAGAATAGAGTTATAAGGTACTGTGACATACCAAATTATTCTATTGGCATAAAAGTTTCTTTTATGGTTCCCAGCCAACTGAGAGGTTCCTATATGGTACACTGAATGGCAAGAGGAGCAAGAGGTAAGGCAAAAAAATACTGGGGTAAAGGACATTGCAGACAACAGCCTTGATATGAACTGAAAGGAGATAAATAGTCATCGCTGAGGACAGTAAGTGCCTTCAGTATCTCTCAAGATTTATGTCCTATTTGGAAAGCATCTACAAACCCAAATCTGCTCAAGATTCCTAATAGATAGAGTCACTTTATCTGGTCTAAGCCTTACATAAAATCTTACTGTGCCCAAATACAGGATTATATTCCACAGTCTCTTCATTTGGGCTGCTTGCATGTGTCCTCTATTTGTTAGAAAGTAGAACAACCGTGTTGTTGGGGGTCTCAGATCAGTTGCCTCTCCTAACGCTGCTTACTGCAACCAAAGGAATCTACATCACAATAGTTACACCGAGAAGTAAGATGCCTTCTAGCCTGCTGAAGTTGAGGTTCAGTGGCTTTCTTCTCCACCACCACCCCCCCCCTTTCCCCTTTTTTTTCCCCTTTTTTTTTCCTTTTTTTTCTTTCCTTTTTTTTTTTTAATCGTTTCTCCAGATCTTTTAGTTGAACTATGAACTACTCAGTGCCAAATGTTAGTTCTGTTCTTGCCAATTTAATACTGCTTAGTTTAGAGCTTTCAAATGATTATTTTAAAAATATTTTCTGGTTAAGACTATGTATCTGTCCCTGTGAACATCTGTTTAGAAGCAGAACATTGGTAGAGAGAGAGAATTACTCTGGTACACAGAAAATCTGTCCTCTTTCAATGTATCACATAAGCTGGTATTTTTGAGAAATAATGATGAATAGATAAACCTAAAACTTTTATCAACACTGTTCTGTTGATTCTGATCATGGGTCAAAGGGAAGCCAGTGGATTCCAGTAATGTATATCCTGATGTTATAACATGCCCTTTTGCTAAAGTTTTATCAAAAGCATTCTCATCAGATTACAGTTTACATTACAAGAACACATCTGCCATGTTCTGTAAAATCAGTCAATTCAATTTTTTGCACAATGTATTATTTTGCACAATGCTTTTCTAGATGTTTTCTTCCAGGGACTTACACTTCAGGGATCAGCAATGGACTTGAAAGGAAAATGTTGGTAGAAAATTCAAGCATGAATATATGCTGTATGAGCACACACACGTGCACACTTCTACAATTGCTCTGTCATTTGGCTTCAAAACCATATTCCTTCTACCCAGACCCCCAAATAAATCCACAAATAGAAAGGGTAAAAGACATTAAAGTCCAGTATCTGATTTTATCTCTGTTAGAGTAAACTCTTCCCCGCGAAGAGTTGGCACCATTCAATTCAATTCAATTCAGACTGCACATTGCTGCTGTAAATGATAAAATGTCCTATGAAGGAATGTGAATCCACATCCCTATGTATTTGATATATTTAAATCAGGTCATATAGTCACTGTTATTAATTAGAAACAGTGTTGAAGTAAAAACATTTTAAATAAACCCAGGGACTGAATGTTAAAGCTGTCATTTTTTACACGGCCTCATGATTCAAGGATTAATGGACCTTAAAACAACCATAAACCACTGAGGCCCCTGTTCTGGTTTAGAAGAATAAGAATAGTTTTATTTCTGCTTCAGTCTGCCAGTCTTAAATTCATTGTGCGTCAGTGGGCACGGTAAACACTTTTAAGTATTTTGACATTGTGGTATAAGATGCTGCTAATCTGTTTCCTGCCTGACCTTCACCAGTTCTGTGCACCTTGCGATTCATAGAAAAAAGAAAAGCAAGCAAACTAATGAAAAAGATATTTATAATAAATACACTATATCTGTATACACAAATACTGCCATGTAAAACTAGAATAATATTTGAAATATTTAGACTTCACTTTACAATAACTCGTACACAGAAGCTTTTTCTGTATCTATTTTTTTTTCAATTACAACTTTTTATTGTATCCATTACTGGATGTAAGGTATAATGCAAAGGATCAGAGTACTTGAGAGGTAGGAACTTTTCAGAACAAAAGGCTGCAGTTTTGAAGTAAGATCAAGTATGCAGAGTACATTTCTGGAAGGCCAACAAGATGAAGTAATCACTACTATTTAACAAAAAAAATTATAACAATATTCAGCAGTACAATCACAATGGTTCCTGGGAGTTGTGATTACACTGGAATTCAAGTAAGTGCAGTTATCACTGGATATAGCAGTGGGATACCGAACTAAGCAAAATAATGACTGATAAACAGAAAAAAATATTATTTTATCTATTTTTAACCTTATCTGATGTGAAGGTCAGACTTTCTGTGGTTTAAGGATCAGAACAACAAAACTGGAAACTTGGAAGGTTTCAAATTCCAACTCTTTTTCTAATAGCTGACTTTCTGACTGCCCCTAAAAAAGGTGCTTGATCAGGTTTTACTTCAGTCACACAACCTGGAAAACTGGGGACAGAAAGCAACTTCATTTAAAGCAAATGTAGCATGTGAGTGAAGCTTAACTTGGTACATAAAGTACCCATTAATTTTCACTATTTTCTACTATATGTAATGCCTTTCTCTCAACTGCTCGTCAGCTTGGAACCGTAGTGCACCAGCTAAAGAGAACTTTGTTTCATGGATTGTTTGACTGACTTCTTTCCCAAAGGTTTTACTGCACCTATTTCAAATGTTCAAACTTATTTTTCTAATTTCTCACAAAAGAACATAAAAAAACAAAAAGAAAGAACAAAATGGGATCAGAAGGAAACATTACAGCTATTAGAATAACATGCCATAAATGTTTAGCAATTAATGTGATCAGGACCCGAAGTTTATCACCAGAGTCTGTACTTGTTACCCAAAATAATCCTCTGTCACTTGCTTAGAAATAAAAAAAGACGTGGACTGCCATTATAAGGTACATAATAAATACTTTTGTTATTCACATTCTAAAGGAATTTAATTTTCATCGTCAGAAAAGAGCCAAATGGGTTTTTTTGAGTGTAAACGTGTAACTTGTTTTTAAAAGCAATTTTAGGATTAATGGTTTACTTATAGATAGATAGAGAGATATACACAGACTTGTTTTCCTACGAATCTACCTATCAAGGTAACTTTTGCTATAAACAGCATTTAAAAATTATGACATAAAAAACTATCAAGCACTAAATTAGAAAAAAACAGAATTTTGAAAGTGATAGTTAAATTTATGAAGCAATTCTGCCACGCTCAGAGGCTTGCTGCTTGACATGCAAGCAAATTCTAGGGTGTATATTTGCCATGCAGGTGAACCTCTTTACATGGTATTAAAAGGTGGGAGAAAGGATGAAAGCAACAAAGGCTACACAATTACAGCCATGTGCAGAACACATGTACTTTGGATTTAAGCTTGTTTGCATGACTAATAGAGATAATATTGAATGTCTTTTCTCATCATTTCTTTTTTTTGGCTCAGTGCCTTTTTTGCTACCTCCAAGAGCTGTTAATTTTGTTCACTGCTGAGCAAAAGTCAAAGTCAGAGTCTAAACAGCTTGTAATGAGTTTTCAATGGCCCATCTCACTGAAATTGAGGGCAAAGGAGCAGCAGACTTAGACACTGTCAGCCCTCTGAATTTATTATTGAGGGAGCAACGCGTTCGGTAGAAAATACATAGAGGAGGGGCTGAGAATCCTGTCGGTTTTGCATTAAGCCTTTACCAAAGATGTGTATTACTTATGTAAATACCTTGACAACACAGATAAACACACAGAAATCAATGTAATGTAGCTCAATTAACAGTGCAGCTAGATTGGTAGTAGAGTATGTTGCGGTAACTTTATTTGGCAGCCATTTAGTACTGGAAGTTTTAAATCCTGCTCCAGAAAAGTGATTAATACTTTGCTAAATACCTTAAAGTCACAATGAAACCAGGGGTTAAAGGGCGCTTAGCACTGACAGAGAGTCAATGATAATTTTGTGAGTCCTTAGTGACCATTTTTATGGACTGCACCAAAAGGGTTATCTTTCACCTCCGCAGCCGTAATGCCGCCGTTTGTGAGCCTGTCAGTCTTCACCCGCTCTACAGGGCTCTTGAAAAAGTTTTTGTAGTTCTGTCTCTTCAAGGGTACACTTGAATATATTTCAGTAACCTCTACAGAAGCTATGTGCTGCTTAGTTTTTCTGCTTCACATTTTAACTGGGTTTTTGTTTTGTTTCCTACTAGCGCTCTTACAGATTGTGAATCCTATTGCTTCATCTTCACTGAATCTTTGATTGAACATTACAGATGTAAGCTGATCTAGCAGCTCTATTCTTTCAAAAACAAGCAATAAAGCTACTATTAGGGCTTCTAAACCCAGGAAAGAGTTCTCAACAGAGAACTTCTGTATTTATAACTACCATTCTTGCTTTTACCTGGAAGCCTGTAGTTGAGTTCGTGTTATGAAACAAGTCAGGCTTTATGGGTAGATTGGTGAAGAATAGTACTGGAAGATTTTTAAATACAGTCTGTAGGAGTGGTCCCACAAGAGAATGCATACAAGAAGCAACACAGAATAACAGTGGGTGAGGTAGCATAGTATCAATGATTTATTGGTCCTTATTTGGGATGATCTGAAAATGCACTTACAGTTTCACACATTGTAAAGTCTGTTACCTCAACCTTTCGCCAATCAAGCCTTTCGTTTTATCACAAATACTCCACATTCTATATAAGCACACTTCACATATCTTTCTTTTTTTCTTATAATTACACACCCATAAAGAACTATGCTTCTGTGATATTTTATGCTACTTTTTCATGCATCACTACTTAGGCAGGGAATAGCACTGAGGAAAAGTTAGCAATAAAAAATGCAAGGCTTTGTTTGGCTTGATGTCATTTGGTTTAATGCCAACAAAGAAACACCTCCAAATCACATAAACATCTGATCCAACGTCAGCATTACTATGTTCCAGTCTTCTAACGACATTACGTAAAACATGCTTGCTACCTTTACCAAAAAATTTTTGTCTATTATAAAAATTGTAGTCATGAACATATTGAAAAAATATTTACACGTCTTTTTTGTCAGACGATGCCAAAGACGACAGTCTGCAGTCCCCTATCTCCAGTTTTTTGCACAGTCCACCAAAACTCTGGATTTGCCTCTGACATGGCTGTGAGAGAAATTTGTCAGAGAAGAGATTAACAAGTATTCAGGTGAAACTGGAGGCCATGACATAACTTTTGCTCTCAAGTGTCGCTTCATCGGTTACCTTATTTTCCAGTAAGTTTAAGCAAAGAATTTCAAATTCACTACAACACACGACAATTTCCTCTGAGGTCCAGGTTCACGCAATCAGTAGGTTGGACAACCCTGATCCCTAGCATCCTTCCAGCAACCCAAAATTTATCCAGGTACCCACATGTGAAATACAATATAAAGGTTGTCATTTGTTTACTGTAGTGATGTGCCCTATTATTCTTTGCAAAAAGGAAAAAAGGCAAAGTGAAGTTCTTGAACTCAATGTATTGTCCATATTCAGAGGCAGGGAGAGACTGAAATGTCTTTTAAGAAGAGAAGTTAACAATATTAAGAGGACAAGAAAAGTATGCACCATGTCATTCAATATTGCACAAAAGCACAAGGAAGAATTGTACGGAATCAGTAATACATGGGTAGGAAATCACATGATTTAGTATAACTTACTGGGAATATATTCAACTCCTCTGTATTCAGTATTATTGACAAGCATTATATTCAGGTAATTAATGTTTAAATGCAAATGAATGAGAACACTATATCACCAGCAACAGAATTCACTATGGAGATACTGCTACACCGAGAACAAGTGGATAGAATATGCAGCAGCAAATAGAGAAGTGTTGACAAAAGGTACTCTAAGAAGAGAAATGAAAACTTAATTGTAGGAAAAATATTTTATGATGTTGCTAAATCTTTCCAAACAGATTATGTCAGTCTACATGTTCACATTAAATTTCTTAAATTTTGCAAACAAGCATCTTTTAAGAAACCATACACTTAGTGTACTTTAAATCTAAATTCAAATTATTTTACTGGCAAAAATAATGTGTAATATGTATTTGGTACTGCCAGATAAAAGGGTTTGTATAGTTTGAGACGAATGTCACATCCATCCTCTTTTGCGTATGCATCACATAATAGCCTGTTTTATATAGGACATAAGACCTTTTCAAAAAGGGCCTTGAATGAATAATGTACTAGAGTTGTGTATGTCATCACATATAATAGAAGAGTCTCTTGCACCATGTATTAGTGAGGATAGATCTCCTCTGCAATTCTATCATCACATAAACCACCTTCCAAAATTGTCATAGTCGGGTCAGACCAAGCATTTCCATTTTTCATAGCACTATTTCCAGTTTTCCTTCCTCTCACGTTAAGTATTGTCAATAGGACTTCAGATACTTGTGCACACCACTTAGCAGAGAAAGCAAAGTACAGAACAGCAAATCATTTCAATAGCAGCTGTCCGCTTCTCTATCTTCCCAAGGATGCTAATTTGGATTGTGCAGTCTAGTTCACAATAATATTTATTTCCCATCTATACTAAACTACGTAACAAGCAAAGTGCAACATATTATTCCAGATGAATTCCAGCATCTCAAACAGTGAAAAGGGATATATCCTCATATCATTACAAATCAAAGGGGAGCATGAGTTTTTCTTCTTC
This sequence comes from Fulmarus glacialis, assembly GCF_000690835.1. Classification (NCBI taxonomy): domain Eukaryota; kingdom Metazoa; phylum Chordata; class Aves; order Procellariiformes; family Procellariidae; genus Fulmarus; species Fulmarus glacialis. The sequence continues at coordinate 66,774 of NW_009202517.1, read as the reverse complement.
TCAAAGCCTTAACACCTCTAGCTTTGCAAGCAGAAATTAGAACATCATTTTTTAATTAAAACATGCTGCAAACCCACATAATTCTAGGAGCAAAAAATTTGGCCCTACACTTGCATTTCACTATTATGTCTATGTCGAAAAGCTCCATTTTTCTCCATGGAACAGTGAACATTTATACAATCATTAAAAGCTCATCTTGCACCATATTTTTATCCTTCTCAGTTTTAATACATTTTTATAATTGCATTGAGGATATTCTAACCCTGTTTTTAGTGCAACAATAAAATTTATGAACCATGACAAACGTATCATACCAAAGACCACCCGAAGAATAACAATGTGCATGTCAATAGAAGAAACCTGGGCTTCTGCTTCACAGGAATTTAGAATTTGGGGAGGGGGAATGAAAAATACTTAAGATAGTATTCCCTTGATAACCGTGAAACGGTAACAAGATGATACATTTTTTTTCTAAGCAAAATGAAACATGTGGTGTCGTAAAAGACAATTTTTTACAAACATGCTGTGTAGACAAGTTTAGTTGTAATGAGATTTCGAATTAAAAATATTTAGTTTGTGTGCAGATTTTACTGATTTCATCATCGTGCTTTCTGGATAGTAAATGTGATATCCAATTACCTCACAGCTCTTGCTGCACAAGACCTATTTCCAAACCTATTTCCAATATTCCTATTTTTACCTGTGCAAATTTCTGCATGGCCCCTACTCCACAGCTGCTGACAGCCTACTATATTAGCCTGCTAGAGATAATATTCTCAGACAGTAAATGGTTTTCAATTAGAAAACCCTTAGAAGCAAATCTTGGTTTTACATCATATTATTGATTAGAAATGCATTTAAATATGCAATCACAAAAGAACATGCAAAAGAACTCCTAAAATTTACTGAATTCTAATGATGTTTAAAACAGGTATTTTCTAATTAAATATAGTGTGTATTTGAGCGTGTGTGTATATTTCTGGAGTTTCCCTGGAGTTTTATAATACAATACCATATTTTTAAAGTAAATCATGAAAATGAGGGGGTAGGGAAAAGCCATTTGAATACTTAAAGTTCCTAGATTATTCTAAGTCTCCCTAACATATCACTTTGTCTTCTCCAAATAAGAAAAAAAAGAAATAAACAAACAAAAAAAGAAATATCCTGATAAGGTTCATACAAAAATACAGATAATCTACCCAATTTTTTAAAGAGTTATTGTGACAAAACGGATTGAAAAGGTATTGTAGATACAAGAATACATAAATGAAATGCATCCCACTGGAAAAGCTTTTTTGCTCACATTGTCATTTACAGCTTCTGAATTAATAGACCAAGAAAGGCACCACAGGCACCAACAAAATGCAGTAAAACCATTGGCAGCCAGTGGTGTCTCAAAGTTTAATTCCCCTGGGGAGAAAAGGACACTGCCTAATCTGTATTCAGTCCTGACATTGTCCACATCTGATATGGAACATTAGCTACTAACTCTCTCAATAGACTAGTGTCCTTCAGTTTATATTACTTTATGTTAATAGTAGAAAAATTACACACAACATCATTTATCATTGTTATACTGTACTATACAACCCATAGCTTATTTTAATATATTTATTTACCCCTAAGAGGTACAGAAATTTAAACATATATCTCTAAATCTATATAAATTTAAAGATAAACTTATAGTGCCAGAACCAGTGCAGAGCTACAAAAGGGATATCCCCCTTAAAAATGTATTTTAATTGTACATATAATCTAGCGAGGGATCTCATTGCTTTAACCTGAGAAAATCACGTTATTTGTGTTATAAATCTTATAGAATCAGTACATAACATAATGGTGCACCTTAATCATAATTTATCTTTTGATTTTTTTTTTCCAGTTCCACTACAGGCAGCAGCTCTATTGCTCTATTTTCACATCCTTCTTCTCCCTCAGCTATCTGCCCTTACATTATTTACCTAGAGCTCAGGTAAGCAAGCTCAGTCTCCTTTAAAGTAAAAAAACAATGCAGTTCATGAATCAACACAGAACTAGGATTTATTTTTTTCTGGATCACACATCTACATCTCAATGCATCTAAATTTCAGTTAGTCTGTTTAAAAACACTCCTGCAGTCAGTGATGTGTGCTGTTTGCCTGGACTACCCAGAAAAGAAAAAAGACAGCAATGAAGAAGAAGAGAGAGAGAAATCTATACTCCATTAAATGTATATTACTTTAACTTTACTTTTTAAAATCTACGATGCAAAAAGCTTATTAATGATGGATCTATTTTTCAGGAGGGGTAGTTATCTACAATCATCCAACCACACTGAATTTCAGGTAATAATTCCTACATAAAATTCAGAGATTTTTTTTTGCTAATGGGGACTGGTTTTTAATTCATTTAATATAGAAATGTTAACCTTAATTTAAAGGTTCAAGTAATGGAAAATGTAACACATAGCCACAAATCCATTTTTTCCCAAGAGTTAGTACCTTTCCTATTACAAAATTCCATCCTATTTCCAAGCTGAATTTGTGCAACTTCAGCATCCAGTCTTTGGATCTTATTCCACCTGAACTTCCTCTATCGTGCTTCAGTGCTGTAGAATAACTCATTAAAGTCTGACTGGTTTTAGAACAATTACTTCAGATTAAATGGAAGTTAAGTAGAGTGACTGACAACACTAGAATATCTTTGGATGGTGAACACCCATTTGTTCTACTTCTTACCAATGAATGTTTTTGCTAAACTGCACTGAAAACAAAGAGAAAAAACCCAACCCCCTCATACATATGATTGTTAAGAATACCATAGCCTGTCTCTACAAATATTCAATGAGACATTTTCTCAGGTCAGATGGTTTCAGATAGCTTTACTGAGCAAGAATGCTCAAACATTTTCCAGGTAGAAACTAAGTTCAGATTCTGACATCCTGTTGAATATTGCAGCATTTGTCAAGAAATCATGACCACAGCTTTCTTGTGGCAAGGAGAGCAGGTTACGAAAGAACCTCTTTTGCCATAAAACACAAGAAGGATCAGATCCTTAAACAGTCAGAACTTCCATTTCACAGCAGTTTTTCCCAAGTAGGAACAGAGTGATAAATTCAATATTTGACCTTAGAATTTGTAAGGCAGCCACGAAAGAATATATTCCATCCAACAATATTTTTAATCTATTTTAAAGTGAAGAGACATGTTCACACTTGAGATTGTTTGGCACTTTTTTCTAGTTAAAAAATAACTTAAGTCACAGTTGGATAATGTCTGTTCACAAAAAAAATAATTTAAACATGACAATTAAAGAGGAAAGTTTGAACATAAATGCTATCACAACTGCACTAGCTTATATTCACAACCATGATCAACTTTCCACTGGGGGTGCTCATTTATTATTTGTACTACAACCATTACAATGAAAAAAAAAAACCCTACCCTCTATGAGAATAAAAGACACATAGAAGAATTGGTCAGTTTATACTATGATGCGCTAGCAGAATGAAGGCAGACAGACAGACAGGCTGGTAGATAGACGTTCTTGCTTGCTCATTCATTAAGGTCATCTCCTGACCCGCGTGCCACTAAGGAAAAGGCAACAGCTGTTTCCAGTATCAGTGGTAAGAATGATGGAAGTGAATTAATCCACAGATGGAGACCAGCACCTGAAGGGACCAGTCTGGTGAGCAACAACAGTCTTTGCCTGAGAAACACACTTAAATGTTACCATATGGAGCGCTAACAGAAGACAGAGGGGAATGAAAAACTCTGCACATCCTGTTATTGCCACAAAAGCTTAAGTATCATATTATTGATAAGGATAACAAAAAGACTGTCTGCCTAGGCATTTCTGATTTAGAATTCATAAGCTATCAAATTAGTTAAGATGATTAAATTACTGAACAACATGGAAAGATTCCACGCAAATAAGACAGTGTAAAATAAGATCACAAGAGAACAGAACTTAGAGATGCAAAAGACCAATTAAAATCTGAATGAATTCCCCCTGCATGATATATTTTTCAGACTGAAGACACATCAGCTGTTAAGCTGATACGACACTTCACTTTAGTCAAAAGGCTGAAAAGCTGCAATCATGTTTTATTAAAATAACTACACATACAGTGCTGGGATGAGGGACAGTAGAAGAGTGCCAGAAAACAAGAACAATTAATTTAATGTCTCTGAAATCTTACATGTAGCATTCACAGTTCAGACACCAGAATATAACTGTCCATCTTTATTTGAATGTATTTTCTACACACGGTTTCAGAATCTTTTTGGAACAACAGACGGGAAGAAACAGAGCTGCACTATCAGAAATGCTGAAAAATAAAGGTCAAATATATTGACAAAGATGGAGAACGGGACAGCAAATATTTGGAGATCCCTGGCCAGTTTCATCTCTCCCTTATGAACCATAAAACTCACTACAATAAGGAAAACAAATGCTTGCAGTTAGGAAGCCTGTGTCCTGCAGCACCGAGGGCTGCGTACAGCTGGTATTGCACCAGGGCAAAGAAGAAACCACTCTCTACCACCCAAGCTACCAGCTGGGGCAGAATTTGACAGACAATTTTCACTCTGCCAGTTGACAGCAGGTTACGGTACCCCTGAGGTTCTTCTCTGGGCATGAAATTCCAGATTAAATTAAACGGACGGGTATGACTACCCACTTGTGAGAACAAGTATTTGTGTAAGTGCCACACTACACGTACTCTTCATCTAGTTTTATTCAGCACAAGCAATTGTAAGCCTGTAACAAGAGTGTTTGTGTTGCAGAACAAATGAGAGGTTTTCCTTGATTTTTGCTCCCTGAAGTGTGCCCCCAGGGTACTGGCTTTGGGATCATCAGATTAAGAAGTGTGTGTACACTTCTACTTCTAAGGCTTTTTTAGCGTTTGCATTAAAAAACACATTTTAAAGTAGTTTTAGAACTAAGATGTCAATAGATCTCTAAACTGAGATTCAGGGAAGCAAGATTTCAGCCCATTCAGGCAGCCTTAAATGAGGAGGAAAGGTTCACCTACTTTAAACATACTTTTACATTTCAATAGGTTAAAAAAGCTTCACTCCAAAATGAAATTTTGCAGGTCATTTACTGATTATGATTAAATCACCTTCATTCATTACCACATGGAAAATAAGCCACTGTACTCAACATGGGAGGTAATCTTAACTGCTTAGCAATTTATTCAAATAATCAGAAGTTAAAATCATTTCTGGGCAGTTCATTCATTAATAAGGGCAGATGGATGAGAGTTTGATATATTATTTAAATATCTTTGAAATATAATTCCTAGTTTATATAGGTCAAAGAGCCTTCTCTGTTTACGTATTCAAACCTGTACAATATGAATAAAGATAGATTTCAAGATGGGATTCTGTGAGGAGATTCAACTTCTGGGGTAAAATAAGTGCCACACAAATACACAGAATTTTTCCTGCCCTATTTTCTTCATATTGTGTATCCAGGTTCTATTAACAGGGAACAAATACAGCTGAGGCGGCAGAAGGTAGCTGTTCCACAAAACCAATTACAACTGTTTCCAAGAGTTTTGTAAAATCCCTGTTCTCCCGTTCCAACTGTGAAATCAAGTCTTTCCCACTCCTTTCATGTGGATTCTGCAACAGGTGCGTGAGTGAGGAGATTTGGGTGCTCCAAAGTATTTTTACAAAGTATTTTGCCCTTGTCAGGCGGTGCCAATTTGTATAACAGTGTCTTGCTAACAAAAAGGAAGCATGCTATCATAATTTCAGAGCATCTTCTCTATTGGATGGGGGCAGGGAGGCAGTATTTAAGTATACCAACTATGTCTCTTTAATTAGGTCATTAATCACCATCCTTCAGAGCTCTTGAAATTCTTTTTTTCAAAACCCATATGCTTAAGCTTTAGAAAAAAGTTCTCCTCAGCTCTGAAACCAGTAAAATGCTTTTCTGATATTCCTATCAGAACAATAATCTGCATGTTTACCTATCACTTAAATTCTTCCATGCATACGTTTTCACCAGTGCACTAGCTGTTCCCCTCCAATCTCTGCTTGCTGGAGTCCAAGAACAAGTCAGAGAGCTCCTTCCCCATGCCCCAAGGGGGAAGCTCTCTTCTCACCTGTAATGACGTAAATCCCAAGCAACGTATTTACATCAGTGAAGACACCCAGAGGTCACAGAGAACTCTCTGGTTTCCATTGCTTCATCCTTTTGCTTCATCCATTACTTACATCTTTTAAAAAACAACAGGTGCTGTAAACTAAAGTGTATGCAGCAGAACTCGGTTTCCAAAATGATTTGCAGTTTGAAATGTGGTTTCAGAAAAATTCTGCACAAAATTTGTGCTGCAAAAAACATGTATTGGCTCATGGAAAGTAAAATGCCTTCTAACCAGATTATGAGACTGAAAGGGAGCATTCAATTTTCTAAATTTAAGCTCTATAACACAGATCACTGAATTTTATCCCGTTTCTTCTGTATTCAGTGCAATCACTCACATATGACTAAGGCATATTTTCCAGAAACAGCTAGTCTTGAAACATCTATAATTATCTCTTTTTACAATACTATTGCTGCTGTATATTACTGTAAATTAATGTGAACAGAGAACTGGAAACGAAACTCAGCTGCAAATCCCACAAAACTACATAGTTCAGAACTCCGGGTACTGAAGCTGATTTTTGCCCTGTAACAAGGATAGCGTATATAAACACCACACTATGTGCCAGCAGATAAAGAAACCCACCTTTGAAAACCTGAAGTATATCTTCCAGACAGGCTAAAAAAGCTGGCAAATAACTAAAAATGCCATTAAAATGCACAGATAATTTTTACATGCCCCTTGTCGTGCATCATGAGTCAGAACGGAGATACCTAGAAATAGCCTTAACTTTCTATCCTACTGGTGCATGGAACTGAGGTGTGTGTGGCAGAGACATGTCACACATGCAGGCGTGTGTAGCACACTTCACACCGGCACCAGGGAAAGAAAATGACAACAGCTGTCTGCCTGAATGTGCTTTCTACCACTGATTCTGAGATGGAAGGCAGTCTGCCAAAAATTAATAATTTACATTAGGCTTTTTGTAGTTTTTTAATAATTTGTAATCACGCGAGAGATGAGTGGGTATTTGCTCCATTTCAGTATGAGTTTTGTTGTTTTCAGTTTAATTTAATAACAGCCTAATCCTAGAAAGTGCTGAGCATCACAACTTCTAATGACCTCAGTGTGAATGGTTCTGAGGTCTGCATCTCTCAGAAGTGGGCCCCCAAATCCATAATTTTCAGCTTACTTCACTTTCTGTAGTGTGCTACCTACTTTTCCCGAGACAGGCTGTAAGTGGCTCCACGATGGACTAGGATGGACTGTACTGAGTTGCTCCTGAAACAAGTAGAGTGTGGAGATGTGGTACCCAAGAGAATCAATAATTCTAAGCTGATGGAAAAATTGGAAGAGAAGGTCTAGATGAGAGAAGCAGGGGGAAGAAGGAGAACAGCAGCAGCAAAGAGTAGCAGCCAGGATAGGTCCAACAGAAGAACTGTAAAGACATGAATCAAATAAGGAAATATACAGAGGCAGATTCTTAAACCATATAAAATGTTATAGTTGCACGGATAGAGGCAGAAAATCTTCACCCACTGAATTTCCTCTCCACAGAGTTTAAGCTCTGAAAAGACAGGAGAGCAGAGAGAAAAGGAGCAAAAATAAAAATAAAAGGACAGAGAGAACACTGTATACAAACAGTTAGAAATAAGTGTACTGCTCTTTGAACTTGGTGTAGTGCCCATAAAGTAGATTTAATTTGTTTCAGTTCTCGTTTGTGGGACTGACTGTTACTGGAGTTTCAGAGCAGTTGTGAGTAAAAGCTACACAAAGGACAGAGGTCAGAGCTGCCCCAGAACCAGAAGACAGCTGGAGCGGGACATGAGCGCTCCTGTCTCGTGTAGGTGAGAAGTGCTGCTGCCTCAGAAGGAGAATTACTCTTGCCATTATTTTGTTATTTTACTTAGCATGACTGCTGGCAAAGGACATTTCATCTTACTTTGCTTAATTCTAGACAGCCAGTCATACTGAGTTACTGTTTTTACTTTTATGTATTATTATAGAATTAGTTTTATAGCTGTTATTTCTCAATTAGTGTATTCCCTTCAGGCAGATGCAGCCTTTGAAGTTTAGTTTCTTTCCAGATGAAGCCACCATTGCCATCTCTAAGTCTTGAGACCTTTTTTATACACGAGCCATCATCACCACTACCCCACATTGTGGGCTCTCTCTTTCCCAGCTTGCTGCTAAAAGTCACAGGGGGCCTCATATAATTTTTGCCTTTGTATCCTTGGGTCTTAAGAGGAGATAACTGAACCACCTCCATCTTGTGCCATTCATTATGAATATTTTGGTCTAACTTGTTTAGCTTTTCCTTGAAATGACTATGCTTTTTTCCTTTCATCAACTGCCAAGTATTTACTGCATAAACTCATGAGTGTAAGTGAGAAACTTATCCATGGAAATGGTTACACTTTAATGAGCCTCTGCTTTCTCCAGGCACAAGGACATTAAAAGGCATTTAAATGGTACAATTCTTATCGAGGACCTATCGTTTGGTTATAAGCAATGTCCTTCATGCTATGCAAGCAGGAACACGAGAAAATGCTCAGAAACTTCTCAGTGATAATTTTTGGCAAGGGTTGACTTCTAAATGAAAACCATAGTCAGCTGTCATGAGGACACATGGAAGGAAACTCCTTACCTGTTCTCTGGAAACAAATGATGGGAGCCTGCACTTTCTAATGGAAAGACAAATGATACAGATGAAGAAAGATGTGGATTACAGATCTAAAACATAGGGAACAGTAGTAAATCAGTTCCATTAGCACAAAATATAAAGCTTTCTGCTTGACTTAAAACCAGTACATGGAAACATGAGACTGAAGTAAAGTATTACCACCATCGTTATGGAAACTTCACACAAAATAACCTTAAGGAAAGGTCTGCCATAGAGCAGAGTAATCACCAAAATAAACACAAGTTTTAAAACAGTACTTGCAACTACACAGCATGCACCTGAAGATACTAATGGCAACAGAGAATATTGTTAAGGCATTCTTCTTTTAACATACGTGAAATACCCGCACACTTCTTATATACCACTACCACCAATTGACCTAATGTTCTATCAATAAACCCGATGAACTCCAACATATATGCTAACACATTCTACATTTCAGATTTTTTTTTCACCCGCACTACAAGAAAACCTTAGTTCCACACAAAAAGACAACTAATGTCTCCAAGATAATCAAACTCAGGTCGATATTTTGTTTACGGCAAAAATAAGTCTGAAATTCACATTTTGTACTATGGGGTGATGGTGGAAACTTTGACGAACGTCTTTGTAATACCTAGAACAGAATTTCCCACATGGACTAAGATAAATACCATCTTCTTAATTATCTATTTGAAATATGAAAGGCAAACATCTAGGCACTGTGTGTATTTACTCCAAAGGCTTGAATAGGATTTTTAGATATTACTGGGACTTGTCTGGTGGATGTCTACTTATAGCGCATCTAGAAAAAAAAAAGCTTGATTGGGAGGATTTGAATGACAAGAGGGCTACTGGCTAAATTGAGCTTTCCCATCTATTTCTTCTATATGTTCCAGAAGCTGTAACTCCTTCTAGTACGTGAAGGGATTGCACATCCCTCCTATCCTTCCTCAGCATGCTGATGCATGGGAACTCCAGCTCTCAGCGCTACAATCCAACAAACAGGGAAGATCATAAAATATTACGTAGGCATAAACTGCATGAGTAATTGGGCATCTCAGCATTCTTGGGACCCCTTGTAGAAGCTGGTGGGGGTTATCAAAAAGCAAAAGGAAACGTGGTTTGAGAAAGGAAACATGCTTTTACCACAGTGAAATAAAAATGCTTTACAAATAGTTATTGGCAAAAATTGAAAAAATAACAGCTTTCTAACCGATCCTATTCTAGCATGAACTATCACCCCACCAGAATATAAATATCTTTGTGGTACCCATATTTTCTGTAATTATTTGTCCTGGTGAATTATTAATATGCATTTACCAAAGGATTTCTGAAAAAAAAAAAGCTTTCCTAAGAGGCAGGAGGGAAGAAAACTAAATTAATAAAACATTCTGCCTCAGATCTCTGAAAGATGTGTTAGTGATGATGTTTTACACTTTTGGTAATTTTATAGCTACTGGCTTAACTTATCTATAGTCTGCCAACAAATTCCAACTAGCATTTGAAATAATTCAACTCGTCTATTTAAAGGATGTTTGTCCCTTTTTCTTTTTCTTTCAAAGCTTTCCTTCTAGAGACATGTATTGAACAGTTCTTGCCTGACCTATGGATTAATCAGAATTTAAATACTGTATTATTTCAACAGGCACTTCTAATATCTGTGTTTCCTGCCATGAAATGTAATTAGGGAAAATTAATTTACCAGGGGATCTCTGAAGCTTTACCTTCTTCCCCACTGCTATTTGCACTGGGCGACATTCAAATGTAATTCCCTTCTATTCCAAGTATATCAGGGCTATCTCCTCTAGATTGCCTCAGAGCGGAAAACGTCACCCAGTATTTGGAAAGTTCACAAATGTGACATTTTTCCAGTAAAACTGTACTGTAGCAGTCAACTTCAATAGGTTTATCATTGTTAATGAAAACAATTGGAAATACACTGAACATCTTGCTTCATGACTTAAATCAGTCTCTAACTATATTAGAGATGCAAGCCAGTGCTCCAGGACAGATTATCTCCCCGTGAGTCTCTGATGGACCTTTACTGTTTGTAAATGCAGCTGGTACTCACTGTTGTCAGGTAGGATAATAAACGAGGTACACCTCAGTTCACATCCTTCGTATCGGTTTTCATATTATGTTCTTAACCTATACCATCCTTTCTTTTTCAACATTGATTTTGATTTGGAGGCCACATGATAATATTCAGCTGCAGTGGAATATTTTTGTATTCAACTTCAAAAACCCTTCTGCAGCCTGCATTCAAAAGCTTTGTGGGCTGCAGGCCAGCCTTTGGAAATTCCTGTTACACAGGTTATCTGGAGACAGAAATGAAGAAACACATTGAATCATCTGTGTGGTAAATGCAGCCCACCTTTTGCAATTGGGTTTCGAGGATTTTCACTGTGAAACAAAGGCCAGGGCAGACTACAGGGATAAGTTACAGAAGTATATTCTATTTAACTCAACAGTGTCAGGCATATAACGTGCCCTTTATATCTATAGTTTATTTTAACACATATCAAGAAGACAGAAAATTAGTGATCAATGTAGAAGGGAGCATGAGGTTTCATTATAAATTAATGTAGGAAGACTTGGATTTCAATGATGAAATGAACATGAATCTTAAAAATTGTCTGTCTTTATGAAACAGATGAAAATTATTACAGTATATAACTTTTTGGTGACATTTTACTGCAAAGGGCATATTGCTACAAAATTTAGCAATGATGTAGCTAACAGAAATACTGCAGGGATAGATAAGATTATTTATGCAACATGATAAAACATGAAACATGGATGTATTTGAGTCGTCGGGTTGCAGAGTGGGAAAAATACTTTGCCCTGCTCGTAAGTGAACCCTCCTGTTAAATCAAGGAGCAACACAGATGGGGCTTGTTGGGAGCCAAGATTGCACAACAGTAGTCAGTAGTCAAACGCAGTCCTCCCAGTTGTGTTCTGGTGCCCAGAAAGCTAGTGGAAATAAAAAAGGAAAAGAAGGAGAAAGTGCAAGAAAGGTTCAGAGAACTTCACTTGGGTATCCACTTTAGTGGTGGGTTTTTTTCCAAATACAAACCATCCCTGCAGCAACATGAGAATGCGCTGATAACTGCATGAAGAAGTCACCCACTGAAAATGAAACTGAGTAAAAAACAACGTCTGTAAGTAGTGACATTGCAACACAGAACTGGTGGAAGATTGCTGCAAAGTAATTCTACTCCCCAAGCCAGAGCTAGAGAAAACTCATAATCTCAGAAGTGGCCCTGGCTTAATATTTCTGGAGGCCTGGAATTAAATTCAGATTCTGGGATGTTTCTAAAATGGAAAGAACACGTACATTGATTGACTTACATATATACATGATTGACTCCTAAGAAATAATCACTAGAATACAGAAAAAGTTCAGAGTTAACAGAAACAAACATTTGCCAGAATAATAGAATCTTTATCAGTTCAATGAATCTTGGATATACAATCATTTTTAAAAAAATAAATCCCACATGTCAAAACCGGACTGAATTATATTAGTAAAATGTGGGCAAACTCTGCTGGACACATTTCTCTAATGCAAATGTGATGGAGAAAATAGATTTTCACACAAAACTAAGGTCAAAATTAGGTTTATCTTGGAACTGAAATTTTAGTTTTACCTAAGAAAATATTTTCCCATCTGTAAGTTTTCAACACTATTCTCGCTAGAATTGTAGAACTGAATTCAGACATAAATTACTTGCTATCCTTAATTAATAGAACCTATATTTGACCTTTGTCTTTTGTTTTTGTTTCTCTTCCCTTGTCTTTCCTTCCTACCTTGCCAGGATAAACCATTCTGTTACATTCACGAGCTTCAACTCTACTCATACCACTGTGATTTTCTTTAAACAAACAAAAAGACAGTAAAGGAAAGAAAAACAGTGAGAACCACCTGCAAACTATTATAAATTCTAAACCCACCCACACAGCCTGTAAGTTATAAGTAAATGAAAGCAAGAAGATTCAAAGAGAGAAATAAAGTGGGTTTTGGCGGTTTTTTTCTCTATAAATATTGTGCAAAAGATGATACTAAAATCTTTAAGAAAATACTTTTACACTTTTTGGTTGTGTGCAAACAACAATTTCAATTTCCTTCTTTGACTGGGAATGGTTTAACACCGTCCCTGTTATCTGAGATGTTCATGACAGGCTAAATCTTTACTGGATGAAGATCACCTGATCTCAGTAGTGTGCCAATCACATTCCCTAGCAAAAAGCCATGGAATTTATGATTTTCCTGAACGGCCAATTTTCATCTGATTATTACACTGGTATTTTTGTTGTTTATCAGACCAAAGAGGTTATCACTTCCTGAATACAGTTGAAAGAACTGGTCAAACAAAGCAAGCTACTGCATTTTTCTTACACTTGAAAAATCTTTGTTGTCCCTCTCATATAAGTAATGAATTATTATTCATTAAGACATCCGAAAACTTTCTTTTGGAGAAAACAGAAAACCAAAGTCATAAGCTCTATTCTATACAAACACCTCACAAAGATCTTCTGTACTGATGCAGTTCTACCAGCTGCCCTCAAAACTAATTCTTTTAGGAGCAGAAACTAATATTGCTCAGCTACAAACTACCTTTTAATGGTTAACTAAAAGGCAAAAACCCCAGAGGTGGTATCATGGCTCTATTGCATTCAGAAGAATTTTGCTTTGGATGTGGTAAGCTAGGTTTTCACCCAGTAAATATGTAAAACATTTAAAGTAATCTAAATTATTTTTCCCTGGAAATAAACCTAAAGTATAATAAATTCAGTTTAGTACATTAAGATTTACTATTTCATTTTTACAACAGATCTATCAGCACTCTGTAAAACTGAGCTCCTCACTAAGATGTCAGTGTAAAAAAAGCTACTCGAGTATTAAAACGCTTATCACTTATGTAGTAACTGAACACAACCCAAGTAAATGAATTAACTCCATTGCCACAGAATATACTGGAAGAAGTTCAAGATTAGAAAACACAGGATAATTTTTCTTTCACATATCTGCCTTACTGTTCAGCTGGATAAAATTTAACATAACTCTGCTTTCATTTATTATATGTAATAATAAAGGCACAATAGAAATACTATAAAGGTAAGAGAATGGTGCAGTATCTGCCCTAATGTAAAACAAACAAAGGATGCACTTATGAAATATGAATGCCAAGAATTACAAGGTTTGAGCCCGGCCATGGAGGAAATACAAAAGAATACTGAAATATCCATTTTAAAAAATCCAAAGAAATATTATGAGCAAAGGAGCCACCCATGAAGTTTTTTGGTCTGAACTTTCAGCAGATTAACACAGCTATATATATATATCTTACTTTGCATGTAAAATTGCCAAGCTCAGAGCATGCTGAATTGGGACTATGCAATGTAACTTAGAGCAATAAGTAAGCTAAAATCATAAGGCTTAATATGTATTACAATACTGTTGAGTGTTTACTACTACTTATTTAATTTTACTTTATTACTTTCTTCCCTTTGTGCTTTTGTTTTCTACCACAGGATTTATTTATTTATTCATTCTTTTATTTATTCAGTTATTGAGGAGAGCTATCTGAGAAGTCAGCCCTCTTTGGACAGGATAATTGTGGATGGGAAGCTTCTGTGAAGTTACAGGTTTATATCGAAACATCAAAGTTCATCATATGAGTTCACCACCTGCCTCTCACTTCTTAATTTAACTACTGACTCATATACAAATCACCACAAGTTTCTGAAACTTTTCAAATTATCGTCTGTAAAACAAATTTAAAATCCACACGGTAAGCAAAGTAACAGCTCAATCGGTGGAAGAGCAGTGATTTTGTGCTTTGTTTTGTCACAAAAGGACACCGCTACTTGGGACCTCAGCTTTCTCAAAGTATATTAGCTGTTAAAAACCCACCACACACAGAGCAGCAAAGTTTATGTGGTCAAAAAATGTCCACCTACCACAAACCACAAAGACAGGCTCTTGGTGTTAGTAGCAGAAAGAGACTTTTCATGTAGACCACAAGTTTGACCAACACAGAACTAGCTCTGGCAGGGAGGGACGTGCCGGCTGTCTGCAAGTCAAAAGGTGCTCCTCAAGTAAACAAAACAAATACTCCAAAAAAACCCAGTGTCTCCACTAAACTACTAGAGAAGAGGAGCCAAGGAAATTCAGGCAGATTAATAAAAAACAGCTGATCAGAGTTACTGGAGGTTGCAGTGCTTTTCTTTTAAGAGAGTTCGTAATCTTTCCTGACCTAGAGTACTAGTGGTCTACTACAAACTGATTAGGGGAAATACAAACACTTTAACCTTACAGTGATGAAGCAATAAAGACAGCAGACACTGCTCTTAAAGCAGCAAAGAAAATGGTGTTTTAAAAAAACTGATCTGAAAGCAGATCGCGGGCACTGTTTGGCACCCATCTAAACCCAGTGAAGAGGTTGGGGACTGACTTAATGATTTTAGTTCTTTAAGTTATAAGTACTAATATCAAGTCCTGATAACAACTCACATGCAATTTCCATTGTGTACATGTATGTATGATGTGGTTATACACAGTTCTTGTACACACAATTAACAATGAAGCTTGTGATTCAAATGCTCTGTAGCAGCACACTTTCTCTAATAGCACATGTAAAATAACATTTTCACTTATTCTGTGAACCAGTTATATTATCTACCTGTAACTAATCATTTACGCACTATATTAATGCAACAGTGCTTACTTAAAATAAATTATGTGCACATCATATATGCATGTGTTATACATATGTATTTATGTGTATAGACAGCATATATGCATGGACACATACACAGATACATATATGTATGAAAATAAATTTTATAGGAAAGCCAGTTAAAAAAAAGGTTTCCTACAACTTTGTTATAAGTTTTTTTTAAGCCCCCATGACTTCTTGAGGGTAGGGAAGCTTTATTCTGTGGTTGTAGGATTTCCTACCATCGTACTTTCCTCTCTCTGTATCACCTCCCCTCACTGAAAAGATTTTCTACTAGGCTGGCATCTGTGTTTACATGTACAAATTTTGTATGTGTATATCCATCTGTGTCTCATAGCTATGAAAAACAGTACTTGAAACAAATTCCTTGAAAGTTTTGAGATTTCCATTTTCACTTTTTTTCTTTGTTTGAAGCCTGCGGTTCTTTGGATAGTTTACTCATTTTATTTTATATGTTTCATGAAATACTTGTCCAGGCTATTAACTCCAGAACCATTCTGGACAGGAAAAATTCTGTTTATCTCGTGATTTTTTATTTGTGAAATATCATCCACTACTTCTAATGTAAAAGATACTGCAAGAGATGTCACCAGAATCTGAGTTCTCTTGCAGAAAGCAATATGACCGGCGTGTTTGACTCGGTACTTCTACAAGACACGTGCCACCTCCCTGACCTGTGCTGCTGCTGGGAACCTGGCCGCACTGTGCAGTTCTGCTTATCCCTCCATGGAATAAATCTGCAATGGTGATTATTCCATGCTCGAGCCACCTGTCCTAATGAATAACGCTTCCTGTGTAGCTGTTTCCAGATATTGGAGTTAGTTACTCAAGCTTGAAAGACAAGTAGAGAAATTAATAACTGGTGCACATGCTCCTTAAATGGCACCGGGGCAAATTATGGAAAGAAGAATTCATTGCTATGGCTTTCCTACAGTATTGAAAAAGGATTTGTGAGTATCAGAAGACCTGCATCAGCGTGAACCTGACCAGACAGACAGGTGAGCAGTACCATAACTGCATTCTAGCTTAAATCTGGGTAATTGAATGCTGATTATAATTTTACTTTGAATTTCTGAAAAGGAGAGGGACAGAGACTTAAAAACCGATCAGTGCAGGATTATATGTGTTATTTAGTAGCTAAAGGAAACTGAACCAACAGCCCCCCGACCTGATCCAATACAGCACTAGCACCACATTTTCTCAAATTATTTTATTTTTAAAACCAGAAATTTTTCAGTAGATGGGTTTGCATATTACTTAGCTTTTTGAGTTAGTACTATTTATAAAAGAACACTGGCGAATATACATGAAATGCCTTTGCCAGTCATTTCCATCAACAGATCCTTCCGAGCCAAGCAAACTGATGGTTTGTGAGTTTTTGCTATTTTTTTGCCAAACAGTGCTGGATTGACTTGTGAAATTCTGTAACAGAAATACACACATAGTAACAAACAATGTCAAAGAAACACACATTTCAACAGCCCCTGGAAACTTCAAAATATGCTTTTCCTGTGCTTGAAGTTGAAACAAGTAAGCAATACTGTTGTCTTCCTAATTTGTTGATTTTGGTTTTTTTCCAGACCTGTAAAGACCAATTCAGTGACATGCAGAAAACCAGAATGCATTTGTTGAGCACCTTATCCAGCAAACTCCATGTTATATACAAAGATGAATCTTTTTGTTAATGCTATAGTATATTGAAGATGCTTCCGTATTGTACTTATTTGCTGTGTCACAAAAAGTTATCTTCATGGAGATTTAATAACACCATTAAATGAAATTCAAATGGACGTTAAGCATACATATAAAGTACTCTTATATGCAGTATGTGTATGTTTAGATTTTTTAATTCAAACTGACTGATTGCTGATGAAATTGAGTTAGCTAGTAAGTTTTTAGGGGTAATATCAGTCACACTGCAAATTATTCCATCAAAGAAAAAGCCAGAAGTATAGAAAAGACCAGAAAAAAACATCAAATATTCCCCACTATTCCAATACATCAAACCCGTTGTTTTAGAGGTGATGGGACAAGGGTTTGTCTGGTATACATTTCTAAGCAAGACCCAACTGCCATTTCATTTACACAGCTCGGTTAATGCTTCTCCTAACCTCTAGAGCTGGCTTGACCATGTTGCCTCTCCAGCTCATATACCTTTGGAAACAAAAAGCATCTGCTTTCTAGTTTTGCTATCTGGCTAGTTTTCTAGTTCTAGTTTGGACACATACTGTAGGATAAAACTGCATGTTTCTTTTTCAACACTGATTATAACAATACATCCTCTCTTTAAGTGTTTCCATTCTCAGCATTTATTATAACCAGAGACCAATACCTGTAATCTAATGAGCACCTATAGCTACTTCTTTTTATAAAAATGTGATGGCATTGATATAATACAAAAACTACTGATCCACTCTAATTTAGGAAACACTGCTGCACCCAGTGACACCACCTCCCAGATTTGTTCTTCTACTACTTACTATGAAAGTTCAAAATAATGTCAAATGCCACTTGATTGCAGCTCTCCCTGAGCAGACCTGGGACAGATTTAAATTCCCGCAGTATTGCTACAGAAAAATATTAAAAAGCTACTCACTGCATACAACTGATTTTCTCTTATAATTTCCTGCAGAACCATTCAAATCAATGAAGCTTCTCCAATTTACATAGCTGACAATTAAGCACACTTTTCATAAACCAACCACCTCATGTTCAGAGCAGGGCAACCTAACAGCCACTGCTTTTGAATCTTACATAGTTGTTTTTTGTACTGCCACAAAACTTCAAACATTAACACTGCTATACAATTTCTATTTATTTCTTTGCTATTATTGTCTTGGGCCTTGGAAAGAGCCCTGTTGTGAAGGACATACTGCATGAAGAGTAATGATTATGCTGCTGTAGTCTACGAGCAGATTGACTTGCTTTTCTTCTTCCTTTTTTATTCTTTTTTATGTTTTTGATTTGCTGAAAAACTGTTTAAGGGAGGGAAAAAACCCACCTCTCCTATCCCCCCCAAAATCCCAACTGTGGGAATGTTTGCTTTTTTTGGCAGCACTAATATTTATCCCTTACTTAATAGGAATTCTCCCCTGTGTTAAGAATGTTGCTTTTACAGCTCAAAGATCTAAACATGAAGTATTTTATCAGTATTCTGTTTTTTTCCCCTCTCTATGCAACTTCGGAGCAGTTAGGAAAACGCAAATATCAAAACAAAAATTACTGTCTTTGAGTGTCTGTGAAAATTTATGTACTAAAAAGCAGCTGTAAAATTTTTAATGTTTAAATTAATGTTTTATGTTTACAATAAAAACTCTCCAGCCATGAAGGGCTTTTAAAAGCTACATGTTAAATACAAGCAAAACCAAAGCAAACAATAACACTCCTGTGAAGCCCAGCTTCAACACACGAAATGGCAAATAAGACTTTTGTGTAGACTTCATAAGTTTTCGTGTCTTGCTCTACAAAAAAAAAAACCCTAAGAATGTCAAAGCTACAAAAAAGAGCTGGTTAGAATAGGAAGGCAAAAAACTTGTAATTCCTTAATAATAATTTTTTCTGCAATTCTGAATGTATTTGTGATGGTCTGGTTTACTCTTTCATTTGAATTGTGTTACAAATAAAACAGCTTCTTTCCTCCCCCATTTCTGCCAGCTGTAAGCACTCTGTTCTCCAATAAAGGTTGAAACAAATGAATAGGTTTAAAAGAGACCATTATGCACTTGCTAGTGCAGACTGAGGAGATGAAATGTTGCCAAATCATATTCCTTTTAAAATCAATAGGAATTCTTATTATTGGATTCAATGGGAGTATAATAAAGTTCTAAACTCACACGCTTTCTCGACAATGTGGGGGTTTTTACCTGTTTCATTCCTGTTTCCCTCTCAGATATGGAGAAGTCTCGCTGTTCCAAAGTGCTCTCAGTTTGAACAGCATTTTAGCCATTTCTCCCCTGAAATGCTTGTGGCACAGGCTAGAGAAAGCAAACTCTTAGCACAAGTAATCTCAATTACCTATTCTGAAATTCAGCTATAAGTTAACACCAGCAAGAGCACAGCCCATTCCCCAGCATACATTTAAAGCCTTGATATCCTGTGTTCCCTGTCTACCCTCACGCTCCTGGGCATCGCTTTCTTAGTGAGCCGGTCAGAGCAATCCCACGTACTGAATCATCACCACCATCTTTTCCTTTTGCAGCTCAGTTTTGTTTTGCAGGTCTCACTGTAGGGAGACTGGCTAAGCCCAAATATATTTAGGTTGAATCAAATATAAACCTGTCCCACAACTTGAAATGATTTTCAAAACCCCTGTCAAAGTAATTACAAGAAGACAATATAAATAACTTCCCCTTGAGAGGTCTACATAAGGAGGACCCAACATTTACCACATCTGTATGTTGGACTCCAAATCAGCCACCGGGAAGTCTTGAGTCCACCCCCATTAATCTCTCAATGACTTGCTTTTATAAACAGTGTATTGAACAACAACAAAAATATATAAAGCCACACCATCCCCCCAAGCCTGAGAATTAAGAGTTATCTTTTTCATTTTTTTTTCCATATACAGACTTATGATGGTTCATAAGCCAAATCCTACGCAAATAGTTTTAACTCTTATCCACAGTGCTATCTTCATAAATTAATTTGTCAACCTTTACTGTGTTCCAAAAGAAGGGATGCAAGAGCACTTTTTTAACTGTTTCTTGGTTAGAGGTAGTTAAAAAAATTACTGGGAAGCATTTAAAATGTTGAATATCCTTTTTCTACTTCTCTCGAAACAGGAAAAAAACACCAAAACCAATCAAAACAGTATTTTCCTCATTTTCTCTCTTATTTGTTTGCAGCAGAAAATATTTCTCATGTCAACTATGTTTTTAAAGTACACATAGCTCAAAAAAACTAAAGATAGTCAGAAAGTATAAGCATTAACGTACAAGCTTCAATGTTTATTTGGATAACTGAATTAAAATTTACTACAGGTGATAACAGTGGCTTCACCTTCCTACACTTTAAGTCAGTTGTTCCACTAAGCACAACCGAAGGTGACCTTAGAAAAGGCCAATCCTGCCTGGTTAGTACTTGCAAGAATAATTGGCAGAGTTGTTTGTAGGAAGCATGCACATAGCTTCTAGCTTCAAATATTTCCAATTCTTGTCAAAGCTATAAAACTTAGGAGTTGAATGATTTTGAGGACAGCACTCTCCATTCCTACAGATCTCTCTGATGACTGTTTTATCAGAACTTTAAAGCACTGAGACCTGAAGTTCTTAAGGTTCCTCTCTTCAAGGACGAGGGAAAACTTTAAAAAATGTGTGTGTGTGCGCGCACACATATAAAATATATAAATGCCATACAGACAGGTAAACATTTGAACAAGTTTCTGCAGAGAACTTATCAAATTATTACTGTAAAGACCTTGAAAGAGAGTTTCCAACGACTCTTCCCAGAAAAACTATACAGAAATTTTGCCCAAGTCCATCCCAGTGGAGATGGGTCTGGAGAATATCCAGATCCTAAATATGGCTTTTCATGAAGAGATCTCATAACTATTTAGAAAGTGAGGTAGCTCTACTGCAGTGAACATATTTAAGATCATGTATTTAGATTTTTTCCAAGATGCTTTTCGCATATTTAGCAAAATCCTCTCCCTCCTGTCCTTTTTCACCATTTGCATGACTAGACTTCTTGAGACTATCTGTGCTTACCTCTTCCTTTGGTCTTTGCTTGGCCATAATTAATTTGTCCATAATCATGATTAATCACTTTTTAAACATGCCAAATATATACACTGCTCTTCTGTAGATGAGATATTCCTATTGCAGAATATCTGCTGAAAACAGATAAGGACTTTAGACATTTTATTAGTTTTATTAGTTCATATTAGGTCTGTGACAAGCAAGTCAATTACATTAAACATCAGGTAAATAAAGATTAAGATATCTTGGTTTTAAAGCAAACCAAGGGAAAAAAAAAATTAGATTTCATTTAGTTTTCCCCAAATTTGGAAGCCCTCATGCAAGTTTATTCTACAGTTTGCGACTTGTAATGAATACAGTTTGACAGAAACAAGATATACTGACTGATAGCAGCAGGTAACAGAAACACACTGTGCATTCTCAAACAGCCACATTACTGGTGATAAAGGATCAGCAGCCCTTTAGATCCAGTGAATAAGGATACAAAGCTAGGGGTAGTATAAAAATAGAAGCAGCATTGACATTTTAAAAGAAACTGTCCCTGTATGGTCTTCTCCATAGCCATAACTCTAGAAAAGACTTGCTTTTCTAACACGCCCTCCAGGATTAAAAAGGCATAGATATCATGCTATATATTAAAATTAGTATTTCTTGGCCTTGGATAGTCTCAGATCAGGGTCCTCATGTCCTGGACATGATTCAAATAAGCAACTTCTCCACTGGGTAATTTAGCCTGCTCATGTGTCTGGTAGCTAAGATTTATTACCTCATCATTTTAGTTAAAATTTTAAAAATTAGGTTTGGACAGTGGAGCAGTTGCAGAACCACTATACTATAATGGACAAGTGAAACAAATTTGAATAGAGTAATTCTTAACTACTATTTATCTATAGATTAAAAACAAATAATCACAATTAAACTCCAGGGACAGGAATAAGACTACCTGCACTTTCTGAAACCTTCCTACAGCAATGATTTTAGAGTACAAATGGGAATATTTTTACTTACTGAAGAGGGAATTTGACAAGCATGCTAGTTGAAAAGGCTGAAAACAGCTAAAAATTTCTTTATCATCTATACTTAGAATTATCATTAATAACACATTCTTAATTATATATGGAGCTTTTAACATACAGTGCTTTAAAAAAGAGTTCAATATTGCTATCTCCCACTACGAACAAGGAAAAAGATAGATGTGGAGATGAAGTGATTGTTCAATTCACTAGTACACTGGTAGCAAATCTGGGAAAAAAGTACAATTATCCTATTTCTTAGTGTTAGGAAGGAAGCACTGATTAGTCCAACCTTCGGACTGCCTGCCTCCCTGTATCCCCAGTGATGTCCTGTACAGCTCCTAAGGGTTCCCAAGACTAAGACAGACCTACATGGCATTTCATTTTCCTCCCTCTGCTTTTTATTCCCAGGACGCGCCAAGGAGGAGCCCTCGGCAATGGTACCGTGGTCACTGGTGTTTCTGACAAGTCATAGCAGAGGGTATTTTGATGCATTTTGGCATGCCTCCTGGAAACACAAAAAAGTGGCCTTAGTTGGAAGAGTATATAGGAAATGTGAAAGAAAATCCCATAGAATCAGTCGAATTTTCTTTCTACAGGCACATTTTAAATTATCACTTTTACAGAAGCCAGCTAGATACAATCCAGACCCCCCTGCTGCAGAAAGCTTGCACTATATTACTCTCAATATACAAAAGATTTGCTGGAGTTCCTTTCTCTCTCTGCTTCTATCTAAGGTATTTGAGTTGGCCCTAGGAGGGGGACATTTTGCCCTTATGTTGTTCACTGCTCCAATCTGTTATGTTCGAGAACGGGAGGGCACCAGATGACTGTGCCAGTTACCCTCCCAAATCTCTAATTAATGTTGACAGTAAAATATTAGCCACAGCATTAACTACCAGATAAGAAAGAGTACTCCTGAGGCTTGCACGTCCCAATCAAGTGGGTTTCATTAAAAAGAGACTTGTTACCAATAATACCAGACAATTGCAACATTTTCTTAAACTAGCACTAAAATAAAGATGACTCACTTATCTTTGTACTGCTATAAATAGTGATTTGTCTCTCTTCCCTCCATTGCCTTCCCTCCTACCATCCTTCAATCAGATGTAAAATTTTCTTTTTCTGCTATGAGAGGAGGGAGAGGAAAAAAAACAACACCAAAAGCTCAACAACTCTGTATTTAGGCTAAGTCACTCTGCAACATTGCAGCTTATGAGTTCCAAATATAGATGTACCCATCAGCTCCTCCAAGCAGTAGCATGGCCTACACTTACTTCAGCCCCAGAGGCACACCAAAAGTTGTACTTGTGAGACAGAAACCCTGTGGCCAAAAATGCAGCTAAAGCTTGGTTCTTCCCATAGCTGCCAAACAATTGGTTTTGTTTCAGTTACCTGCATTGCAGTGCACAGTATCAGTATATTTACAGTACTATTAACATTAATACCTGATCCAACAATCATCCTGCAAATATAGCAGAATCATTTCAGGGATAATAAGGGAGAACAGTTTTGCAACAATGCAATGTTAAAAAGCAAAGCGCTGCTTTGCTCTGAGAATGTCTTAGCAATAAAATTCATGGGTTTAGCTTGTAATACCTGGTAGGACACGTGTATCATGATAAAAAGAAGACAAACATCTTCCACAGACTCCCAAGTCCAGAGTAACCCAAGTCCCAGTCACACATCATCATAGCAAGCTTCAGGTAGGCTCAGAGAAGCAAAATGCCTCCCAGGACACACTATCCCTACCAAAACTTCCAAGTTTTTGCTCCTTCCTCCATAACTTGCCACTCTCCTCACCCACAGTATGTCTTTTTTATGGCATTACAGATACAATTGTATTTAAATAAAGCAAGAACAGCATCTTCACCTAAATTTTAAGGAAATATTTATCAGCACAAAGGCGGTCTCACCCTGTACAGTTTTTACAATGTTTTTTATCTTTAGGCTACATTAGGATTTGCTGTGAAATGGTATTTGGAATGACTTGTGAATCACTGCCAAATGTGGTTGCACCAACCATACTGCAAAGCTTTGCACAGCAGTAATCATGGGGTATTTCCAACTCTGGGAGCAATTGGTACAGAAGAGTAGTAAAAAAAAGATGGTCTGTTCTTTTCTCACTTAATCCCTTCTGTTGAAGCACTCTTAAAAATCAGAATAAAATATGAACTAAGATAACAGATGCCCTTAATGAGGCCCTCTGTTACTCTGCTTGAGTATCTCTGAAAAAATAAAATATATAGATGCTGTTTCAGCAACTAAGACAATAGAATTAAAGAGAGTAGAAAGTTTGTGATTCTTTGGGGCAGAGGGTTATCATCAGACAGGAAGGAATAGTTGCTATGCTCGGAGGCAATGATACAAGTTGCAGAATACTACGATATCATCTGTCTCCACTTCTCAGCATACTTCTCTTGATAACAAACCCCACTCTCCTCCTTAAAACTAGAGGTAAATGAATAAATAACTCTGTAACTGAATAGATTAAAAACATGCAAAAGCAATTTTCACTTTATGAGAAAACCTGCGTGTAAAGAGATTTTAATGCAGAGTAGTGACACTTCTTGTTTAAGGGAAACATCACCACTCTATCTGATGATTGCACTTAGCTCTTCTTTAAACGTATAAATGCAGAATACTGGATAAGTTTCATTTAGAAAAGAAATCTGATAAAAAAGTGTAAAATTGATCTTATATGCTTTTAATTCTATGAACCAAAACAAATAAATAAATCACTCTAAGACTCTAAAAGACATGTCCAAATCCTATTAAAGTCCTTTTAGACTCAAACCCCCTCATATTTAATAGTATTTTGGCAGCTGTGTATGATCCACAGAACATTTTCAGCAACTGCCATTTGTGTTGCATAGTTACAAAGTGGCGCTTCTGATTATCCTACTCTAAATGGCATTTGAACACGCTGAAAACTACCTGAGCACTAGTAACCTTCATCCCAAATTTTTCATAAGATTATGCATAAATGCGGTGGTGATAAGCACAACTTTGCAAAGTACAGAATCTTTCATTTGTCAGCAAACATTATTTGGCATTTGCTTATTGCTCTAGGAAAAAGATCCAGCAACGAGTAGTCTTAATATAAGAAATAAAGCTTTACACTCGGTATTTGCTATGAACAGAGTATTAAATCTAAAGTCACTTTATGGATCTTCTTTAAAACAGATCTTTATTGTCCTCAGAAGGAATTAATTACTGTAATTGAAGAGGGAACCATTACAAACTGGTTTCTAATGCAAGTGGCGAAACTTTATGCACTAATTCCTGAATTAAAATGAACAATCAAAATGCACAGATTTCTAGTAGCGCATCACCTTTTAATACCATCAAACTTCTCTGTGTACCTTTATATGGTCAGATCTCATTTTGATCCAAGGCCCAATCTGAACCAGCCTCAGCTGCTTCTTTTTATAAACATGTTATTTGTAAATATTGCATATGTTCCTAATAATCCTCTAAAACAAGATATGGTAGACTATTCAGAAGCTCAGGAACTGGTTGATAGGGATTTACAGATAACAATAGAATGCAAAGACTCCTTTTAAAATTCAGTATGGAGCGCAATGATTTTTAGTTCAAAATTGCCATCAAAAATTATCACTTATTTAAATAAAACAAAAGAGGAGAATCTCAAAAGAATTGTATGCAGTCACTCCTACCTCAAGAAACATTTTTTAATCATCTTACATCACAAATCACAGGAGGTCTCTAGTCACTTATAGTAGTAGAGAAAAGGGGGAAGTTATACATTTTCAGGCACTAACAATTTAAAATTAAGACAAGAACAAATATTGTTAGTAAAAGCAAAAGACAGTGGCGAAGGCAACTCAGCTTGTGGAATAACAATATTGTTAAATAGAAATCGTTGTTTTCCGAACACAGTCATTTTATAAAATGTACAGTAAAGCTTTTATATGTAAATTACCCAAACTCAGAAACCTTTCACTTCAAATTGAATTGAGAATAGCTTGAAGTAGAACACTTTAGCAAAAACGTGCTTAAAATGAACAAAATCAAGAACAACTAAGGCGCACACACACTGTTTCACTGGAAAAAAAATCCCTGTAAATAAATATTTGATTGATGTACTGCTAACAAAAAAGGATAAAAAATTGGCTTCAAATATATTTAGATAGCCTTTTAGTACATGCATTCATTTTTTTCTTTTCCATAGGTACTGATTATGTTTGTCAAACTATGTGTATTGCCACCAAATAGATAACTATGTTACATGAAAGATTAAAATGACTACAATGGAACTACATTATACAAATAATCACATGAGCATATTTAAAAGCTTCCTTTGCTAACATACTACAACAATGCAATTTCCCCTCAGCTTTTGAGCTAAAATTCATATGATCCCATCACTGTATTTTTAACTTATTAACATTCCTTAAAATAATCCAGTCATATATGATGGTCAAACTTGAACTGGTCTGTACCAAACCATCATGCTGGATACTCAGTGAAGAGACTGTAGGCTGGAAACTGTGCTTACAAAGCTCACATGGATTTTAAAAGAAGTTGTATACGAAACAATTGCAGTATCTGCTGTTTTCATCAGCCTTACAAATGTATTTATCTTCAGATTTTCTAGCAAGCCTGGCACGTCTAATGATGTACCGGCTGGAAATGACAATTGACACAGACCATGTTATTGGAATGCCAGCCCCATATTTTTATTTCTGGTATAAATTCCTGGAAGTTTAACAACTTTGACAAAACGAGCTGTAATCCATATGTTTCTATTTGATTCTCTGTGACTACGTTTGACTCGATTGCTGTATCAGGGCCTTGCAAAAATAAAACTGTCTCGTGGAACACTCACTGACTATGGCTGATAAAGGGTATGAGGTGGCACATTGAGGTACCTGACTATGGGTCAATAAAATAAGAGTTAATCATAGGGCAAATGTGAAGGAAAAGAAAATGGTTGGACTCGATGATCTTAGAGGTCTTTTGCAACCTTAATGATTCTATGGTTCTATGAAAAGCTAACCTCAATAAGAGACCTTATCAGAAAGTAACCTATCTAGAGATTCGCAGTTTATTAAAACTCTTATCCCATAGTAGCCAAGGAATAATCTCTGTGTAAGGCTGAGCCCTTAGTAAAATTATTTTGAATTTGCTTATTCATTGTATACTTCCTCCTGACTGAGTATGGAAATCTGTTTTTATTTGATGCTTTCTGGTTAATTCTCCCTTTGGATTTGAACATGGCTACCAATTACTTGAGTGAGAACCAGGGAGACATTTATCCTACGGCAAAACTTAGTCCTTAATTTATTAGTTTGTGAGGACAGCAAGCAAATTTAAGTAGTAACCAATAAAAGGATGGACTTTTTAAGCTAAATAGTGATCTTTCTCACATCAACTAATTATAAGGCTTACAAAAACAATTCTAACTAAAAAGATTAACAAATCAAACATAAAAAAAAAATTTTGGGTCAAGTAAACTGTAAGTGCATGCACAGTTCCCTTAGTCTGAAATCTGAGCAGCTTTGAGCTGGATGGTCTGCTCATATAAATCCATCTATGTGAGAAAATAAAGAATACCAATAATACTCCCTATTTATCTCTCTCAAAGTGTACTTGTAACACACAAATGAATATGGCATACTGAACAACATCTGCATAATGACATAATTGTTTACAAATCAGAAACACAAGTACCAAAGCCAATAATATTCAGGGCATTCACAGAAAAGACAAACTAAAGTGAATAGTTCATATTTTTGCTATAAATATACGTGAAGACAAAATAAAAGCTATATTTCAAATCACCTTCTGTAAAGTGAAAAATGTTTGCAGTCTTCCAGTTTTATATCATTGTGCCTTCACAAGAAAAAATGCCATTATATTAACATTTATAATCTCCTTGCCATTAAAGCACTTGCAGTGAAAGTGTAGCTAAAACCTATAGTATTTTTATATCAGAGAGAAGGAAACTTAGTGTGACTGAAAAATAAGGAGTGTAGTTCACTCTTTCAAGTTATGAAGCATGTATGCTCAAATGCATTATATGACTATCTTACTAGGCATTAACTGAGGATATAATAGGAAAGATAGCCAGAGATGACACATTGTACCCAAAAGATCTCAACAATGAAATAATAAGCAAATGCTGAATGAAATAATAAGCAAATGCTGAAAATGGTTTACATTTGAATATGTTTTTTTAAATGACCCTGTTAACTGGGATAGGAGTCTGGTTCCACCTGTGCTAGGTTTCTGTAAACACTGACACCTGTGAAAAGCCCATGGGTTACACTTTAACATTATGAAGTTCTTTTTAACTTTAAAAGGACTTACTGAATGTTGCCCAAGACTTTTATTAAAAGTCAAGATGTAAAAAAGGTGTTAATTTTAAAATTTGATCATCTTTTTTTAAATTTCTGTTTCTTGTGACCAAGATAGGTATGGCAGAGCGAGTGCCATCATGTGATTCTTGTGTGTGTTTGTTCACGCAATGACGCTGTGCAGCCCCATCCTGCCTTCCCTCCAGAATTTCCCAACAAACTGAACAAAAATGATACCCATTTCTTCCTTTCAGCCCATGTGTAATGGCTTTAAAGGCCTCACCATCCTCCAGGCTCACATGACATAGCCATCGCTTTGGACGGTATTAAATTTCAGCTTGTACCAGAGAGCATAAATTTTTGGAAAAAAATGTTATATGACATAATTCATTTGAGCTCTGCTTGGCTTCCCTGTGTTTAGCCCGATTAGCTTTATTGGAAAAGTAGAACGCAGTAATTTTTTTTTTTTATGCTTACTCCCCAAACTTCACAGGTATCTTTTTAAGGCCTCTGATGCTTAATTCAGAGTTCATATGATGAATTAAAGTCTTTCAGATTCAGTATTAGCGCAATTCATCAGGAAAATTTAGCGGCCTAGGTGCAAGATCTACTCACCTGCATTTGCCGCAAAGATTGACGACAATGAAAAGTCCAAACCAAAAAACAACCTGGTGATATTTCCTCAGTTATCAAAGGAAATTACTCACCTGAGGTGAATGAATGAGTAGAATTTTGAAAGATGGTATTATTATAATTTTAAGCCAGAAACTAAAATGTTATTATACCCCTTGTTAACTGATACTTCAACTATTAATGCTGAACTCCATCTAACTTACCTGAATGCTTTTGCACTGTCTCTTCCTCTCTATTGCTAAATGTGTGTACAATACCATGAAGGAGACTTAGGTATATTGCAAAGGTTATGCTTTAAGATGATATGGGAGGGATGCATTTGACTTTTTAAATCTTTCCCACTCTACTTCAGAAAAGGAATCAGAAAATTGTGGTTTTGCTGCACTGTATCTTTTGATGAAAGCAGATGGATACTTTTAGCATGAAAAACAACTTAAGAATTTTTGAACATTTATTAAAAGCAATACTGCACAGCATTTCAGGAAGTATAACCCACCAGAAATCTTTCCTTGTTTATATCTAGAAAATATTTCCCCCCCCCAAGTAAAATGATACATCTAATAACAGGAGACTTAAATGCTAAAAGCACTTCCAATATTTTCATTCTTGTATACGCTTGTGTGTATCACTACTTCTACTGGCAAACATGCAGTCCACCTTGCTAATAAAACAACTTTGAGTTAACATTTAACTTGATTTTTTAAGATAATATTGTCAAAATTTTCCTACCAACATTCCTATAAATGACTCTTCCCAAGGCAGGTACAGCTGGACGGCGGCTGCATGGCCATTCTTAGGGAAGGACAAGAAAGGAAAGGACTCCATTTCTACGAAGAAAGTATCTTTTGCTCAACATAGTCAGACATAGGAATTTACAAAAAGGAATGAGGCCTTACTGTTGATCTTTTCCTGTTACAAAAGGCAAAACCTTTTAGACAAAAGTGTATCTGAGAGAGGAAGACCCTTGCAATTCACAGGTTCCCAGTTTCCTTCAAGCACCTCCACCCATGAGCTGCCTTTCCCTTCAGTGATGGCTGCCACCACGAAGGCAGAAACTTACCTGGATTCTTCAGTGCCTTTTGACCAAATGCTGTATTTATTTATTTTATTGCCTAAAAGAAGTGGCATTCTGTTTTACCTTCATTCTACACGACTTTCTCAGGCTTGCCCTGGGAAAGTCCTTTGGAATTGCATAAATGTTCAGAATAATTTGTTGTGACATGTGGGAGAAATAAGGCAAAATTAAGCTAGGATGATAACAAAAAAAATTAGGAAGCAGAAACAATTATAACTAAAATGTTTAAGAATTGTACTTAGGAATAGAGTGACATAAATAAAGTAACGCTGACTAACATAACTCCTCTTTCCTCTCATTCTCACACTAACTTGCCACATCTTACCTATAGTTTTTGCTCCACGTCTTATTATAGTTACTGTTACTACTGAAGAATTCAGGTTAAATCATGAAGCAGGGTCCCACTGTGCTAGTGGCTTGACAAACACTGACAAAAAATGGTGAGTGCCCCAGAACATCCCCAAATGCAGCTGTTAGCAGTGTATTTTCTGTTCTTCCTATGATTTCAATATACACAGATTTAAAACACAGATGTCTTTATAAGAGTTATAGTATCTCTGTAACTTTTTGCATCAAAAAACAGATTAGATAACAAACACAGAGACTGTAAAAAACCTGTTAATTCAGTCTCTGTATATCAATGATACCTCTCATAACACAAGAAAACAAAAGTATTCAGTATACCTAAGCAGAAAAAGTCTGGTTTTTTCCTGAAAATAACCTAAACAAAAACGTCATAAAAAATGT
Organism: Fulmarus glacialis; assembly: GCF_000690835.1. Taxonomy (NCBI): domain Eukaryota; kingdom Metazoa; phylum Chordata; class Aves; order Procellariiformes; family Procellariidae; genus Fulmarus; species Fulmarus glacialis. The sequence continues at coordinate 35,803 of NW_009202517.1, read as the reverse complement.
GACCAAATCAATAAGCAGTAGCACTGTAGTCATTTCACTGCACAGATTAAAAAACCCGTAAAAGGGGCAACACCGCCTTTCACCTGTGACACAGCCACAGAGGCTCAGCGTCCACCAGCGTGCACATAAAAGTGATGAGCGAGTTGTTGTAATGAAGAGCAGAGGTATACAGCCTTTATCAGATGAGAGGGGATTTGTCAGAGATTAATAGAATTCCATTGTAATATCCATATCTCACAAAGGCATACTCCGACAGGGTCCAATTACTTTCAACAAGCTGGGCCTGCTACATGGACCCTCTGAACCGGAATGGCCCTCCAATCTGTATGCTTTCGTTCAGACAGATAACACCAACGTGTTTCTCTCTGTGATCACTGCCTAACTTAAATGAGTTAATCTCGTTTTCCAGATGAATTGTTATTTTGTCTCCCGCAGGCTGTGATTACCGGATAAAAGTATTGTGTTAACAGGAGGGCCAGGGTCTTTTCAGCAGCGGATTCCACGTTCAGATAACAGCCAGAGATGGTTTTTTCTTCCTTCCTTTCTTGCTTGCTTTTTTTTTTCTTTTTTCCTAATGTGAAGTAAAAGAGTGGCACTAACAGGAGAAAACTGTGAAATGACACAGAGATAAACCTTCCCAAATAATAATGTAACTTCGTAAGAGGTCAAAGGGGTAGTTTATCTTCATATTTCAAAAGAGCGTCCCAGTGAACCAATCACATTTAGAGCCTACCTCTACATATTTTAAGATGTTACTTGCCTTTCACGCCTGCCCTTTCTTTCTCTAATGGCCTTTGTTTCTTAAGCCATTATTATGTGTTTGAGAAGTTCACAAGGGAGGCTATCAGAATATAAATATTTGGAAGCACTGAAATATATCTGGGCAGTATCAGAAAACAGGAAGAAGAAAACAAGCCCATGATTTCACAAACAGTTCTCTCAAACTGATGAAGCCATATGGTGAGAGTTATAGTCTACAGCACATTTTTCTGAGATAATGTATTTTCTCAATGACAGCAGTCAGATTCTTCATTTCCCTTTCTTGATAAAATGTTAAAAAGAAAAAGCCCCAGTCTAACGTTAATTCTTAAAAACTACACTTTTGGCGGGTTAACGTAGGAGAAGCACAGAGGCGAATAGCCAGTCGTGCCCTGACCACCAGGAAAATCCCTTCAGGGTTAAGAATGACTCACACATAGGCCCCATCTAGGCAAATTCAAATCCATGAACAGCAGCAGAACCGCACCAACTTACGTCGAGTCTATGTTTCATGCATTTTCATCCGTATAGAAAAAACATGAAACTATTATGTTATTTTAGTATCTAGTGCCAAAAGGTAAATAAAATTTGATCTCTGAATGCAGTAGATTTCTCCAGTGGCTCTCCCAGTATGTAGATCCAAGTTACTCCTGAGGTGGGTTAAGTCAACAATTCGGAAACAAGATGCAACATCCCATCGTTGGCAATGTATCAAACGCTGCCCATGAAATGCAGTCGATAAGCTTATGAAAGCTTCCTGACTGAAAGCCACAACTTTTGACTGCAAAAAGCCAACGTCTTCAACAAAATATGAATGAATATTGGTTCATGATATGCATCTGACGCATACGGTGGCTGTATCCCACCCTGCGGGACAGGTCTGCGGCAGAGTAGATCCTGCAAGTCCTGGGCCCTCAGTTTTGCAGGGCTGGGGACCTAGCAAAGCACATCACAGCTTCCTTTACGCTCCTGTGCCCACATTTTCTTCCGCAGGAAAGGAGAGGCTATGACTGAAGTAAAAAGCACATCTGAGGAATATCAGTCTCTACACAAATATTTGGGCTCTGTCTTTCTTATGCAAAGAATAACTGACATCAGCAGATATGAAAATCATTCATAGGTAGCCAGGTAAATTAAAGAAAAGATAACACGTTTTGGAGTTTCTATATTACAGAGTTTAAATATTTCTGTATCACATAATGAAGTGAAAAGTCTGTGCAGCTGGAACCACAGTCATCATATCGCTAACTTCCATTTTGATCAAGTTGGCAGTATTCTCATTTCCGGCCAGAGGCAGTAAGTTCAACCTCTATACTGGGAACTAAGTTCATAATCTGTCATTTGAAGATCCCTGGTATTTTTCAAAATGGGTAGATGATAACCTAACGGTTCACATTCTCTTATGAAAAACAAGCTTTAGGATTATCCATTACATACAACAGAATGCAAAATGTCTATACAGCGTAAGCAAACAGTCAATCATATGCTATTTCTGGAGAAAAGCAAAGAAAAGATCTAAGTACTTAGGGTGTAAAACCGATGTTATAGTAAAAACATGTCTTCGCTCAAGAAGGTGAACAGAAAAGATTGTTTTTACACAGTAGGAGTCTCCCTCAGGTATATAAGGAATCGCATTGTTTGCTGGGCTACAAAAAGACATATTCCAGTCGTCTTCTCCACCCAGCACTGCATTTTATTCTGCTTAGCAGAAGACAAGTGATGCAGCTAGGAGAGTGTGAAGTGCTCCTATGCATCATCATAAACAAGATAAGCAGAATTATTTCCTAAATTACAAACATCTACACCTGCAACAAATCACTGAGAGGAGCGGGGGACGCTGTGGGTGCAGTGTGGGCACAAAGATGTGTGCTTTTAGCGGCACTTATCAATGCTGCTGCTGCTGTAGGAGCAGGAAGCTGGCGTGACTTTCAAGTTACGGGTTGCCTTTGCCCTGTCTTTGTCTGAAGAAAGACGGAACGGTATTTTTCTGTCCTTTTTTACAAGGTTTTGATTGCATTTCTTCTCTCAACTTAGTGTAGGAAAGGGTAGGCCTCAGTAGAGATCTCAGAGGCCATAGGTTCCCTGAGGTATATCCTCAGTAGGTGGATTTTTTTTCCCTTTTTCTTGCTTAATTAACAGATCAGATGTGGGAATAATTATAAATAAACATCAGGCAGTGTCATTTAGAGACTGGTCACTTTGACTAACCCATGATGAGTCTATGCACAGCCTCACAAGGGATTAAGCTCCCAGCACAGCTGTAACCAGGACTGCTCACATTCCGTTTTTTGTGCAGGGGACAGCCCTGACATTCTGCTTGTTATACTGAAATTCAGAGTTACCAGTGAATAGTCCTATTTCAGATCTCAATGGAAGCGAATACTGGTCCTCCTCACAACAACAGTCCTTTCCCAGACAAAGCCAACACTGGCATAGCAGAAATGATGCTAGTAAGAAGTGATGTGAATTGGTAACAAAGAAGCTTGATCAGCGTGATGGAGACAGACGGTCACAGACACAAATTAAATCTCAGACGCAAATTAATTTCTCATTCATTCTTCTGTACACCAGTGCTACAAAACACTTTGTAAAAGTTGCACTGAAGGTAGCAGCTGGAAATTCTATTGTTTCAAGAGCTGAAAATATTCTCTGTGGAGAAATTTTAAACCCATAAACTTTTCCTTTTCTTCCTTTTTTAAAATAGTGCATCAAAATGCATGCAGAGCAGATCTATGAATTGCTACATGGTTTTATTTTTTAAATTGCCAGTCTTTTTCATTCGGTGGTCTTATAAACATAAAATTGATAAAATGGACAGCTTTCTTTCTAAGCTAGCTTACATCTCTCCTTTTTTGAAAGCTTCCTAAACATGCAAGCACTCCATAAAAAAGTAACTGGTGCATGCAGAAGCAATGCAGTTCACAAATGAAGCAGTATAATGTCAATGGTTTGAAATTGTTCAGTCTCAGTTGTTTTCCAAGTCAATGCACTGGCAGTCTTGCCTGAATGCAACTAGTCAATAGAGGGAAAATAAATAGAGCATTTCCAGAATTCACCCATCAGCACTGAAAAGTGTCTGCTTACTATTACACAGTTTTAACATGTCATAATCGTTTTTCACAGTATACAAACCCTCCTTATACCTTGGACAAAGAATGAATGACTATTTTAGCACCCTATACATATCTTCCAATAGAAATTCAAAGCAAACTGTATTGATTATAGTATTATAAGTGGTATGTGTTATTAAAGTAGAATCTGAATCCTTTAGCCTATTTTTAATGCTACGTTATGAACAAAAATTTCTAATTTGGATATCTAAAAGCAGAGACTTCTGTATTCAGAGTTCCGAACAGACTTATTTAACATTTCTGTAAGTACCTATGCTGAAAGAGCTCCCTGTAATTTCAGGTAGAGTTGAACACCACAATTTATGCACAGTATTATTCCCATAAAGAATCCTATTGACTATTAAGTTGGACCAGTTTTGCTCTCATAGGTAAAAGCTTTAGTGCCACAGCTATATGACTTTAAGCACTCATACATTAAGCAGCAGAGAGATACAACTGTCCCCTATCTTTCTATCTTTTATTTCTCCCATGCCTGTATGACAAGTGCTATGTCAAACAGCACCACTAGGCTGAATACCACACAAAGAAAGAAAGGCAGCAGAGAGGCCAGCCACATTGCTACACTTTTCTTTTGAAAAAAAAGGTTATGACTGCCTCTCCAAGCATCTAGATGCTAAATTACATCTAAGGTGCTATGCTTACTTAGATAAGGTCCTTGCAATGCCACATAATTACAGAAAGAATCTGCCATAGTCTGAAAAATAAGGAGAAGTATGTCTTTTTCAATCTCCTGCCTTGTTATCTGTCACCTGGATGAAAATCACGTGAAAAAAAAAAAAAGAGGGGAAAAAAATTCCCCTTCAGACCCAAGAACACACTAACACCCATGGATATAAATGTTACAATAAAAGAGCAGGACGACTAGTAGCAGAGCTTTTATAGCTTAACAGTATTTTGACAACAAATGTTCATATTTCATTTGAAATTTATGAAACCTTTGTGCCTGTAATCCCATGAGCAGCTACATGGTAAATGAAAGTAGCAGGCAGTCTAGATTAATAATATTTTGCTTCATACTGGAAGAGCATTCTAAGGAAAAGAAATCTTGCTTTATCTGCTCTCCCACTTTTTTTTTTTTTTTTACAGTCTCTGTATTGGAACAAATTCAGAGCTCTAAAACCTGCTTGCAAATATTCACAGATGCCTTATTAATTTATGAGAAACTGAAGGACCCATCACAAGGTATAAGCAAGCAATTTAAGAATAACAAGTAGAGGGGTATGATACATGGCAAAATAGCACAGCTCCTAGTGTTAGAGAGCTACCAATGGTTTAAATCAAGTTCAAGGGGAATACCTGGAGTAAGCTCCTGTACTTCATATTCTAATAAAAAATTGGTATGAAAAAAATGGTTGCCCTATGAATCATAACCTGGTTGCCCTATGAATCATAACCTTTGCTTTCACATTTTCACAGTTTAGAAATACACGTATGCTAAAAGCTCAAGTGTGGCTTCTTGCACTTAAATGTATAAGTGTTTAAGTGTCTTTTTCAGCAGCTCTATTTATCTTCAAGCATATCCAACAGAAAGTGTTGGGGTTTTTTACTTTTCTTGAAGTAGTCTCTTAGTGCAAGCTATCATGGCAAATATGATGTGGGCCAATTATCTAGAAAGTAGATATTTGTTTTTATTAAAATATTTATACCTTTTTTGAACTCTCATGTGGACTTATCTCACATGCACAAGGTATATTAGGTTGGTAAGACCACGCTCTAATTTCTTGCTTTGTTCCAAAGCATGAGTCACATGAAAAGTAAGAGAGAAAAAAAGAAGTAACTTATTTCAAGGAGCAATTGGAGATAACATTTTTTAAAAATAGTTACTAAAAACAGTCCTTTTGTCCCCTTTTTGTGAAAAATACAGCTTTTGCTCAGATATTATTAATTTCAAGTATTTCTGTGGCTTTTCCTTTTCTGAGTTTTATGTCGAAACTTAACACTTTAGCCTTTGAAAAACAAATACTGAATTTGCCATTAAATAAGATACACAAAAATTCATAGGTACTTGACCTGTAAGATATTGCAGTAAAGAAAGTACTTGCTAAAGAAACAAGCATTTTGGTCAAAACAGTGTTCACTGGTGGGAGAAAAGCTGGGAAAGTGTTGGGTGAAGCAGATACAACTGGGGAAAAGTGAATGACAGAATGGAGAAAGAGTAATATAATAGCAAAGTTAAAAATAGAGTCTAGGCAAACTGTTTTACTCACACAGTAAAAACTGTAAAACAGGGCATTAAACAGCTCTAGGAAAACCACACAGAAGATACACAAAGGTAAAGGGAGGTAGCTGATAATAATGTTATTGTGGACGCTGTGTCACTAATATTTCCAAACTACTAAAAATTGAAATTACAAAGGAATTGAGATATGTGATTAGGGTACCAAATATCTGAAAATAATAAAAAAATCTCCCTTGTTATCTGTGACACACAAAAAAATAATTTCTTTGACTGAAAGTGGTTCCAGAAAGACATCCTCAGCCTCAAGGTCCAAGACTTGCCATCTGGAGCAAACCACTGGTCAACATTTTGGCAGTGATCAATGGAAGATATAAGAAGTGTTTATGGAATATATTATAAAAGAGAAGCTTCTCTTTAATTCAGAGTTGAGTTATAGTGTGATATATGCAAGAGTGCTTTAAAACATTTTTTCTTTCTTTTATTTATTTAAGAATCATCTTAAATGGTCATCATCATTTTTTGAGTCATCTTCCATGATTACTTTTGACATACAACTCCATGGACTCATTGGCTGCTAAGTAAAAAATCACTTCCTTTATCTTCTTCTTCCTTTCTAAGAAAAGGTGAGTGGAACAGGAAAAAAAAATGCTCTTACCCCTACATAAAGAAATGGTGATGTATTCCTCTCTTCTTCTTCAATTACTGACCCATCAACTATTAGATTTTTTCTTCTTTCCTTTGACTATGTAAAGAATACCGTGTTCAATATGACACATTGGACAACACACTTCTAAGGCTTTAAAATATTTAACTTTTATAATACTGCATGCTTTCTCTTTTATTATAGAAATACAGGCTGCAGTTAAGTTTAATAGATTTCTTTTTCATTTAAATCAAGACTAGAACCTCTTTGTTGCAAATAGTGTTTTCTTCCCAAAATAATGCACTCTCAGCATATTTATGTGGGTATCGAGTAACACCAGCTTCTGCTACTGGGAAGAGGAAGATCAGATCACCAAAAAGGAGACTACAAGCATCAACTATTATTGCATCTGGGTGTCTCAAAGCTAAATTTGCAACCTTCTGGTAATTTAAAATGCCTGTTTCAGTCAGCTGCTTAATCCAAATCTGAAAGGCATTTGTTCAACCCATTAGCACACTGTGCGGCTTCTGGGGAAACAAGCCCTGCTCGGTGTAGACCTCCTACCATGGGCAGGGTCTGCACAGTAGGCCGTCACACTGATGTTTGCCTGTCAAAGAGCAAGTTATTTTAGCAAAGATGATTAAGCGGTTCATTGAAGAAAAGGAAAAAAACCACCAAACTTACAGTCCTGGGTTTTCACTAATATACTGCAATTAATATTTACCACCAAACCCAGAATATAAGAGTTATACTGTTTGAGTTCTTTCCTCATAAATACACTTTGGATTGTCAGATATATTAGCAACCAAAGGAAGTCTTCCATCAGCATCTGTGCTGAGTGGATTCAATAACAGTCTAACCAATTTACTATAAAACTTTTATAGAAGCATTATATACTTGCATCAGGTTCACAGTTTTATTAATTTACACAGATTTTATGCTTTCTTGAAGTTCTTACGTCTGAAAGAATGAACTGATACTCGAAGAAAGCTGAGTCTAGTGAGAAAATGATCTGCTTAAATACCATTCAGTCTCATAAAAGAGTAACTATACAGTAGTTATACCACCATCTACATTTCCATATTTATAAAAACTGATATAGGTATAATCAGTTAATATCTTCTGCTTCTTCTAATGCATGATAAAGTAAGTTTTACTGATCAGCTTTGTGGTTTAACTGCTAATTTGGAGGGGAAGGGGGGGTCTTGAAGGAGAGCAGGGTAAAGGGAGGTATAGGGTATTTTTTTGCTTTCTAAAGAGAAAGGTCCAGGAAGTAATTGTTCCTCTGAGTTCACTTTCAGAATGCTCCAGAGCAATAAATTAAAGACAGGAGTTTTCTTCCTTTCCAAAATAGGACTAAAATATTAACATATTTTAACATTAATATATTTTATGAAGTGAGACTCATTCAGAAAACATTGGCTTTGTTTCTGTGCCCTGCATTGGTAGCCAGCTAAGTCCAAGAACCAACTTTAAATGGTTTGGCCTGAAAATCAGATATTCTTAATGAAGTATACACTGTACCATATTATATTTCTTATGATACCGGAACCTATACAATTATTGAGTAGCTATGCACCTATCCAGAGCCTAAAAACCAACTCCATTATTTGTACTTACATAATAATTCCATGATAGAACATCTCCTGTAACTATTACCCCACAGCTTACGTAACAGTATAATTATGTAAGAACAGAATAAAACAGGAGAATAGTGTGGAATAAAATCTTGCTCGAAGTAGAGTGGATTGTTGCCTACAGGTAAAGCAAATGGGTTTGCTAAGTAAGAGGTAACCGCCTCACCCTCCTAAACCTGAGGAGTATCGAGCACATCACTTCAGAGTCCGAGCAACGTGACAAAATGAACGTGCAGTCACATCCTGCACCAGGTGGACAAGCCCTGCCAAACACATTACGTATAGTGTGTGTGTGTGTATATATAGTATATACATAGTATATAGAAATGTACATACATAGTGTATAGAAGTATATATAGTACATAGATGTGTATATATATATGCCATATACGCTACTTCTGTGTATACATAGAAGTGTATATATATCTATACATATACACACACACACACTTCTGGATAAAGGAACAGCAGAGAGAATTTTTCAGTGGAATTGATCTGAACTGGAAGCAAGTCCCTGGGCTAAGACTGAGCCATCAAATCCTCTTTGTGACTCTTACCGAGGGGCTGCACAGAGGAGTTTGTTACTCCGACCGAGCACAGGGCAAAACACACCTTGAAGACAGAGGGACTCTCCTATATAGGTTTAGTTTCATGTTTGCTTAGTCTTTCGAGCTAAGTAAATGGATGGAAGCCAGAAAGTTTGCTAGTTTGTGTATTTTGAATTAAACAAAAAACCTGTAAATAAACTGGCAATGACAGGGGATTGAGTGTGCTTAACCTGGGCCTGCTCTGAACCCTTTTTTCCCAGCTGCTTAAACTTTGGTATTACCCCAAGAAACAAACAAAAACTTTTAGCGAGTAAATAGTATTCAGTGGCTCTTACGGCAGTTCCAGAAGAGCATCTCCAAGAAAGAAGCTGTCATGATTTTGAAGTATCTTTGTTCCAGATGCTATTTTTATCATTTTCACAACACCATGTTTTTACTAATACTTAGATATACACAACTTCAAAAATAAAGCTACAGTAAATTACAAAGTCAAGTCCAAGTAATTTTGTTAGGTTAATTTTCCCCATATTTTCTCCACACTCAAATTAGCTGAATCAAACTCAGCTAATTTAATATCAGAGCAGTATCTTCAAAGGTGTGTTTCCTAAATAAGATAATATCCAGTGCATAGTGTATCTGCAAGCAGTAAGACAACTGTAATGTATGCTTTAAGGAAAGAAGGGCATGAGAAGATCTGATAAAACTGGGGATACCTAATCCCAAATATATAGAACAAAAGGAGAGTCTTCTCCAAGATACGACACAGACAAGAGTGAACAAGTGAAGGAAGTCAATAAGAAGTTTTACAGTAATATCAAATAGATTCTTATTTCTGCAATGTATATGACTTCACTTGCATGAATCCTCTGTGTATTTTAAGACCACAGTTTTTAAAGTGTTCAGCTGGATATTCTCTCTACCCTTCACCCGAGCACTCTGAGCCATAGCTGACCTGGGATTGTATCACAGGTTTTTCTTTTTTTAAACAAAAATTCTGCTCTCACTTAAGAAATAGATTTATAAAAAACAAGGAAGAGAGGCTTAATTATCATATTCAGTATGCTATATCATAAATCAAGACATAGTACTCTCATATAATTCTAAATCACTTTCCTCTGCCACCCACAAAGACCACATAAACCAGGAGTGTTGATCCACAGATAACAGTTACCCATCCAGAAGGCATTTATTGGATTCTCTCCCATCATCCAACCTCGTAAAGGTCAAATGTAAACTTCCTAATAAAATGTAGAAACAAAAATACAACTACAATTAGAGCACCCCAAAACCATAAAAATGTACCTACCTCTGAGTACCTGTTCATTTAACTCCAACTACATTAATTGTTTATAATTCCTCAACTGAACAAGCGCTTTAACATATTTAAGAGTTGAAGGCTACAGTAGCTCAGATTTCCAATCTGATCTCTCTTTTGCAATTTCTGAGCACAGCAACAAAACAGAAACCCAGATGAAATGCAGAACCTTTTTTTTCTTTAAAAAAAACTAATAAACTTTATAAAAGCATGTATTTCAGCTGTTCAGACTAAAGACTATTTGCATTTCCTCAGCCAAGCACTAATAATGCTGAACAGAAACACAATTTCTATGAAAATATCATGAATGTGGTAGCTATACATTCATCCCAACTAATACCTTTTAGTTCAGTTCTACAACACATGAAAAAAAGGAATAGAATCTCCTTTTTTTGTGTGTCTTTCCACAGGGAAGATGAAGATTGGTCTGGTTTTGGAGAGTAGTTTAGTACTAGTGGTAGTTCGGCCTTCCCCGATGTGTGTCTTTCCAAATCATACTGAAAGAAGTAAAAAGAAAGCTATGCTGAATTTTTCTCAGCAGAAGTGAAGGAGAGGATTATAAATTGCTCTGAAAGCTCCCTTGACTTTAAAATGATACCAGATTTTGCTCTTTTACATGTGAGAACTGCCTTCTCTGCTAACTGGCGATTTGTCCCAATGTTTCATGTTTCCTCAGCTATCCTCCTCTGCTGCTCATGCTCTTTCCTATCCCTCACACTTGACCATTCTGTGTTCTCTCTACCCATCCCAGCGCCCCCCCAGTTTCTTCATGTATCCAACAAATTATCTCCTTCCCTATTTCCCCTGGATACTACCATGAGAAGTTTAAACTAACAAAAAACCAAGATGAAACTAACATAACATAATAAGTTAGCTAGGTACAAGTTACCAGAAAAACGTTGTGACTCTCTATAAATTAAATAAAATTATAGTATGAGGGATTCTGCTTAAGCCTTTGGCATGATAATAATTATACAGTGAAATAACGGCAAAAATTAAGAACCTTAGTTAGTTTTAGGTAGTTTTTGATGGAAGTCTCCTTTAACCATAGTTAGAAATTTCAATTGCTGCCTCCAGGAACTTAAATAAGAAATCAAAGGCCAACAAGGAAAATAAAACCAGTCAGTTTAAATGATGTATCGACCAGGGAACCATAAGCTAAATTGAGATATATACACTTACGTTACAAGTAACTCATTGCAGTCACGACTTCTCTTTTCTCGTATAGAATCAATACATGGTTGTGTGTCTTCAAGAGAAACCAAACCAAAAAAAAAATCTTTTTGGAAAAGAGATCTTCTTACACACAGTATAAACAACTGAAGAACAAAGTAGATATTAATAATATATATATAATAGTTATTTTCACCTTCAGTTAAATTGTGCCCTATTTTACAGTGCTGAAATTGAAAAATCTTAAAATAACAACAAATCCCCAGGCATCTACTAACAAGGGTGCTATAGAGATTTAGAGGCCTCTAGTGATTTCTAGAGTGATAGTTTGTGTACCAGCATCAGACTGATGTTTCTTCATTGAAAACCTGCAGCCGATCATTCTCATATTGTTTTGGTGGGGAGAGTATTATTTTCTATTGCATTAGCACTCCAAGAGCTCAGTCAAGATCAGGTTTCATTGTTCAGCACAACAAAAACATACACAGAGAACAGTCCTCCAGCTCCTGCAAGCAGAGACTCCTACCGCTCATGTTCACTATTTCAGAGACCCAAACCCCACTACAATATCCATGTCTGTGGGATATGGCAGGTAGCAACATGGATTAGCACACGCTATGTGTGGGCATGGACAGCCAGAGTCCTGTTTGCATGCACCCGGGTGGTAAGCAAAGATACCAAGTTTTGACAGCAGATTCAGAGGCGGCTTTTTGCTTATTTTTTGTTCAAGAATATTATGCATCGGTTAGAACAAATGAAACCTATGCGTGGTGAAGCATTCCAGAATGTTCCTGTTTAGATCCTCTTGCCACACCTTTTGAAGATTACAAGTTGTTTCAATTATCATCGTAGAGCAATACTCTATTGTATGAAATGAAATTCAGCTGTTCTCTTCAACATACCGGCAGGCATGACGTATTGTCCATGTGTAATCTAAAAACACAGTAACAACTCACCAAAGCTAATACGTAAAGGCATCTTGGCATGAACCCTGACCAAAATGCACCATTTCAAAACTACAAGTCAGATAGGCAGGGCTTCTCAAGAGATACCATTCTTTTGCAGCCAAAATTCCTCCCCTGCCACACCCCTCCCTGTAGAGTTCTCAGCAGCAAAGCAATTTACTCTAGTTATTAGATCTACAGTGCAAAGAGCATTTTTTCTTCTCAAAGTCATTTAAAGGGATGGGTAAACCAGACTAGGTTAAAAACACAAAAAAAGAAGAATTACGGTGCTGAATTTTCACACAGAGGTAACTAAACCTTTTTGCAGGACGGATTAGTTTGCCATTCCTCTGAGCCCTATGTTTTGCAGTGAAGCTGCACACCTAGAACTGCGGCAGGGAAGTACATGGCTGGCACAAAGACGCCATCTATCCTCAGTGCACAAAAACTCTTTAAACAACCCGACAGCTCATAAAAAAGCAACAAAGGGGTCCAAACAGCAAAGGCCAGAATATTTAAGACATATGATTCATTTGGAATACTTGATCCCAAACATTCCTGTTATTCCTGAAGAAGAATAATCCCCTGAAGAGGAATAATCTTCCCCCCAAGGAGGGAAGATTACGGAAACTTTCCTGGTGGCTAGGAGAAGAAATAAAGATGCTGGCATTCCCTATAAAGCAACCTGATCCTCAAAGTAATTTTTAATAATCTTTCTAACACTTTCTGAAACCAAGTATTTTTTTCCCTGTCTCACAAAAATAATAGTTTTTAAAGATGTTGATTTAAACACATTTTTAAGAGTTTGCACCTTGTTATTTTTCACCTTTCTTTACTCTTTGGAAATTATGAATACGTGTTGCACTGTTTTCCCTATATTTAGCTCATCCACAAATGGATGATTTATAGCTCGTGGTTCAATACTTCAAAAACATCTCAGTGCGGACTCATCACTCAACTCTCTCTTTTCTTGTATTCTACATCCCGCCTCAGGCTGAAGATCTGGAAAAAAAATTCAAGCACTGAAGCCTCTTACACTGTCGAACAGTTTCCCTATGGTGGTAGTAAATGCCCCAGAGCATGAGTCATTTATAACTTCTCCAGGAACAAACAAACAAAAAATATGTAACAATATATCTAGGAAGTTATCTTAGCCTCACAAGGGGCGGTTAGGCAAAATGCTCTAGTATGACGTTTCTACCTATGATGCCTATGACAACAAGAAGGAAATAGAAAATATGACCAGTCATCATGTATTTTCCATCTGAAACATCCTTAAAAGCAAGAGCAGCAGATGGTGGGCAAACTGGGATGGGATTTTTCTTGCAGTGTTTTTTTACAGCGATTGAGTCAATAGTGGTTGTTCAGTTCCCTTTCCTCTCAGCTACAAAAAGATACCTATCCTCTTGCAAACAGAGGAGATCAGATATTGTTAAAGATGTGTACAAGGCGACAGAGGCAAAATCAGCCAGGCTGGTAATAGCCGTCCTGTACTGTAAGTTCCCTGCGAAGCGCTGTGAAGATACTGGCACAAAAATCTGCACTGCATATTGCTGCAGCATAATTAATTAAGCCTGACAACACCCCTGTGAAATACAATAGGTCTAACCACTAAACCAAATCATCCTTATAAACATCCAAATGTCAGCAAGTGAATGTCAGATTTACTATTCAATCACAAAAAAAAAAATCACATATAGCTTCAAAAATAGCACTTTACATTAAGTAAAGCTCTCTCATATTTTTGAATAGTAATAAAGAAATCAAAAGTATGACAGCCTTTTAAAGGGATAACAGAACATGAGTAGATAAATCTTTGAAGAGGTAAGAAGTATTATCAGGATTTCCAATTGGAGAATCATACACTGTATGTGAGAATTCTCTGACACTATATATAAAATATTATAACTATTAATTCATAAAGACAATCTAAATAATTAAAATAAATAAAATCTCATTAGTATCAAGATTTTGATAGTTGGATGGGTTAGGTGGTAAAGCAAAATGTACTTTATAGGATATTACGCCTTTAGGATCAGGTATCCCTAATAACACACACCGAGACAAACATAGACATATGTTCCAAAAGTAACTCCAGCTTGGTTCTTCATGACTTTAGCTTGAAGGATTTTATTTTCTGTATAATCTTTAAAGTGGAAGCGCAGTCACTAGCTGCTGGCTGCACTGTTTATCATAAAGTCAGCTCACTTAGTGCTGTCCAATTAAAATAAACTACAGCTGCAATGTATCACTATTTTTCTAAGTATCTGAAAATATTCCTGCAAAGCCCAAACTCCAAAAATAAAATATAAATGAAAAGCAACAGTTCACTTGGCAACCATCTAGGAGAGGATGTTTTGACATTATTTTCATATTATTAAATGCACATTTTCCACTTAAAAACAAGAAGCTCCTGTCACAAATGATTTATATTTAAAAATACTTTATATGACATAGGAAAGGCATATAATGGCTTGCTGCTGTAACCTTTTAAAATAAAATATAGGAATACAAACAATATATTTTTCCTTTGATAATTTCTTTGACTATTCTGCTGCTTATTGCGACAGACAGACAACATTTCAGCGCTAGCCAATGCAATACAGTAGCATTAAATAAAATGTCCAAACTCCATCTGAACTCCTACAATATGTTCATTTAATTCTAAATTACTTTTCTTCTATTGCTCTCTTCTAGTTCACACCTGGAAAAATGACAGACTATAAAACTTTTCTTTATAATTTTTTAACCAACTATGGTTTCAAAATTATTTATTTACGTAAATTTGGGAAAACCAGAGTCTCATGACATGTTTGTATGCTTCATTTCAAGCATGATGAAAGAACAGGAAATAAAATACAAACTTTTTTTCTTTGTTACTGACTTTGTTCTAGTTCTTCCAGACATCGCACTTCTAAAGTCAGGCTGCCACCAACAGACAGCATACAGCATACAGACAATGGAAGGTGATGTTCATCTGCAATGCACGGATGTAAGTCAGCAGTAAGGCCTCATTCACTAAACAGCAACTAATGAATGTATATAAAATAAAAACAATGTAACTTTTATATGTTGTGTAAAGTTCTTGTGAAGAAGATTTCTGAGTGGACAGCACTACAAAACTTACACAATCATCTTGAAATACCTATAGAAAGTCTATAACTAAAAGAAGATTTTGTGTGGCTGGAGATATACAAATTGTCTTACAGACAATTTCTAAAAGTTAGACAAAGAACAACACTGCACCTTTAAGAAAATGTTATTTTTCCTGAGGCCCTATCAAGGTAAATTTCATCAGTATTCAAAGAATGAGCAAAGCACTTCAACAATTTATTTCAATAAAAGAAGACTTAGCTGAAAGGAGTATAAATGATGAGAACTTGCTTTAAACTGATTTATTCCCTGCAGCAATAAAAGGAATGTTTCTTCACTCAGCTGTTTAATATGCAAATATGCAGAGCATCCAGCTTCTGACAGCACATCATTAATAAAACCTTGCACTAAGCAGAGCTCCCGATATTTCATCCTGATGAAAATACATGATGATGACTTTAGACTGTATAATTTCAGAGTTGGAACAATGTACTTCCCAGTGATGGAAACTCAGCAATCCACAGTTCTAGCATAGATTTTTTAATAAGTTAACCTATTTCTGTAAGAGGGAGACATCTGTTTACAGGAATTGCGAATACAGAAAAGCTTGTCACCAAACCCTCTCAACTGGACAACCCAAACCTTAGTTTGGGAATCAGTACAAAAAGAGCTGTGTTATTTATAGAAGAACACAAGAGTTGATTTGTTTTTTAATCAATTAATTCCTTTCTTACTTACCAAGCTTCACGTAGTAAAAAAATTCCCTTTACCTGTACTTCTACCAGCCACTATACAATCTGACACATTTGCAGCAAATGTGGAAATTAATGCTATCCCTTAAAATGAATTAAAGCAAAAAAAGGGAAAAAAAAAAAGTCTTCAATTTTACTCTTTCAATTAAAATCTATTAAGATGAACTCCTATATTTGACCATGCTGTAGCATTCCACTTCTTATGTTTATAGCCAAATTAAGTAAATACACATGCTTTTTTTCTTCATTGCTTGTGCTAAAACTCTTACTCTTTCCAAAGAGGTTTTTAAAAAGGTTAAAGACTATCAAATGTTTGAAATAGAGAAAGGAATATTTGCCAACACTTTGCTCTGAAGTCTTTCCAGTCCAAAGTTGGAAATTGGAAGCTGTACAGAAATGTTAAATTTTTTAAAGCATCCCTTTGTGCAGAAGCGATCCTAATGGGCAACACAGAATGTCCATTTCTAAGTTGGAATTAATACTCACACAGATGATGTTGATCACTTTACAACATGGAAACCTGAGGAGCACTCATTTGCTTGCAATAGTAGGTAACAATTAACAACGTGTTAAGGTCTGATGGGCTTTTTTTTTTGGCTGAAAACGCTGTTCTTTTGCCACTGTAGTGCTAGGTCAAATATAAAGAGAGACCCCTTTTGCACTGCAAGAACAAAAAAAATGACTTTGCGTTTTAATTCAAAAATATTTCTACTGTGAATCAATCATTTAGCGTATTTCAAAGAAGTTTGAAAGATTTTCCTTTGAATCATTTCCCACTGGGCACCTAGGAAACAAAACATCTTCAGGGCTAAATTTCAGGGGAAGTCTTGCAGGTTTTAGTAAACTTCTCCTAGCCAGTACTTTACATGTTTCTGTTTTCTGTGCGTGGCAATACTCCCTCATAACTCAAATGGGATTAACCAATTAAACATTTCCCAGTAGTCTCTAAAATAGCTGCTCTTGGCATGTTTTTTGCATGGAACAAACCTCAGCGGGAGGATATGATAGAAATCTTGCACTATTTAAATATAGAATTGGGACATCAAAGAAAGGGTTGTATTGAAATAACATGGATAATTAAGGAAGTGGAGAACAGTAATAACTGATTTACATAAAATGCTAATAAGCCTCTTGACTTGTTCGGCAATTTCTGCTTTAGGCATGGTAACTGCGGGTTCAAATTTGTGTACTAATTTTATTTTAGTATTTTCTTTTTCTTCCTTTTTCTCCTCCTATTTTTTAAGCTCCCTACAGCCAGGGCAGACTGTACCTGGCACCAAACCTTTTTCAAAACAAACTCCAATGAAATCAGAATCTGAACATAAACTTGTGTAAAAGTTTTGTACGCATTCATATCCACGCATGCATACAAAGCACAAAGTGTAAAGGCCTTTAATTACTTGTCTGCATGTGTATGGATTCAGACTGCATCCCTTCTAGTTTAGCTCACTTTCATGTCATGCTGAATAATGTGTTACAAACGATCAATGACATATTAAAAATGTTAAATGCTCTTCACAGTTACCAGGACTGAAAAACTTTGAAAACAACTGGCGTGTAATGGGAAGAATGTGTTTCCATGGTGTTATGCTTCTTGCATACTCGGATGGGATGATTAGGGCGCTGCACCAACACTATAGGTAATAGCTATTTTATACTGTACCCTTGTGCCATTTGCTTCTGCGAAGAAATTATATGCTCTGAAATTCTTGCTTTATTTTACTCTCCTACTGATCTCTCTTCACAGTGCTACAGCAGCAGTGGCTTTGAGATGTGAATGTGAATGAGTGTCTGAGCTGTTCCTTCAGGACATGTCTGTGTATTGACCTTCAGCTTACCCTGTTTCCCTGTGAGCCCTCTAAGCATGATCCATCGCTTTCTCAGGCCATTCTCCCTTCACCCCATTGATGGGTTTCAGAGCTACTTAAATTTCAAAGTCCTGATGCGTTTCAGCAGTGGCCAGGGCTCAGCTTTGCTCACTTATAGATTGTACAAGGTCACAGTAAGGGAAGGGGAAAAAAAGCCAGAGCATTTATCAGGATGTATTGCTTTACTTTTTCTATCCATCACAAAGGCGATGATTCTATTTTAGTGAAAATCCATTGAACTCAGATCAAGTCAGATGGCTGTTATCATTGGAAACTCAAGAGCTGTCACACCATAATCGGTACAAATGATGAACACTGAAACGTGGGGCTTGAGGCCGCTTAATGGTCTTTAGTGAATTTTTTTCTGTTGCTTTTTAAACACCACAAAATCATTTTACTTAAGTGGTTTCAATTTGAGAACGCTAAGATTTTGTTATGCAAGCACAGTTGATTCAATTACAGATGATCTGACAGCTATTGTGCAGTTAAATGCTTTCTACCAATGTGCCCTCTCCGCCATGCACATGCCAGTACATGCATGTAGACCACCCACACAATCACAATTATTTGCCTCAAAGCTATTCTGATTCTGGTATCTTCTGTGATACACTTTCCACTTGTAATAGGCAACAACACCATGCAATATTAATGGGAACTTCTGCAGCAATATTGCTTTGTATTTTGTGACGGAGCTTTGGTAAGGCTTCCCTGTTCTAGAGCTACCCCTGCAAGTAGGAGCTCTGTGTACCTGGGGAGAGGGGAAAGGAAGTCAAACTTCATTTCTCTTTCTTTTTCTGAAATCACAAATAGCTTAGTGAGTATTACATTTTAATAAAAAATTGGGGATCTTGACCATACTTAAAGGCACTAGAAAACTTTCACTACATAGATATGGAATTAATGGATATTATTCAGTGTAATTACAAGTATATTTGAATTGCATCAGAAACACAACACAGGGGAGTGCAAAGGAGCAGGTTATAGCCATCACACCTGACAGAGAGTTCGTTCTTCCCTGCAGTCCAAGCATGCTAATTATTCTCATACTTAGGCTTCATTCTACTTCCTCTCAGTTGTGACAGACTTGCCCTCTACTTACTTGTTTTGATTTCACCATAAGAAAGACCAGCTATTCCAGGTTCTAGGGGACCTTGACAGATAATTAAAAATGCCTCTCTAATTAAGAGAAAAATAGCAACAGACAACAACTTTGCTCCACAGAAAAACAAGCCATTCCACAAAATTGTTATTTTCCTACTGAAATCCCATAATAAAATAATTGCCATCCAATTTTTCAAAGTAAAAAAACAACAACCCAACCCTCTTCACTTCCCACACAAACCCATTCCCCAGACAGATGATTTACAGTACTTACTCAAAGTAAACATATTCAGCTTCACACGTACTAGCAAATCTTTGCCTTGAACACCCTCTCCTCCACCACAACTACAGAACACGGTAGAGAAAAGACATGATTGTTATGTAGGAATGTCCTAAGCTACCTGGAACTTTTTATTGTTTAAAACTGTGTTTAGTTCTCAGGTTTTGACCTCCTCCCATGGAGCTAGAACAACACATTTTGACTAACAAGTACCTCAAACCATACAAGATTTCAGGAGGGAGCAAAGGGACAAAGGAAACAATCATTTCCACTGAACGATGAAGAACAGTACATGTTTATTATTACTATTATTATAAAGCACACATAGCACCTTATAAAGAGAATTTTTAGGTCAAAGCCTGCTAGTTAACTTGGCAGATTTAAGTCACCTGCCACTGCCACATTCACGAGGCCAGAGTGGCCTCTCCAGTCACTTACGCAGCTTCAAGGCTGTCCTAGTATGGTCTCAGCTTCTAGTGAAGTGCAAAATTGAAAAAAGAAAAAAACCTAGAGCAAAATGGACTTAAGGCATGCTTCCTTCTCACCTGCTTTCTTCTTAGAGGAGCCAGTGTACTGTGAAAAATGTGCTTTTACATTTTGTAGTGTAGTGCAGTGATTCTGCTGTCTCCTAAACATGTCAGTCACGGGAGTGGAGTGGGGATCATGCAGTGGAGATCTCTGTGCATCTGGACATCTAATATAAACAAATATCTCATATTTTGCCTGAACAAAATTTCCACGCAAAGCCACAGGGAACACAGGCCTGTAGTTCCTCTCTGTTTTCACCCATCGATGCTTCCAGAGATATGGAACAGGACATGGTGAACGCTGTGCACAAACTCTTCAGGAGCCCCTTTAAAACTCCTGTGGAGTGGCATTAATAAGCCTTAGTGTAATGGAGGATCAACCCCTGTGCTCTGTGCTTCAAGAAGCAGAAAATCTTAAATAGGCTGGTATTATGTCTTCAAATCTCTTTTTATAAACATTAAAACAAATACAATTTTGGGAAGCTCTATGTTTAAAATAGTATATTTTTCTTTAATGAGAACATTACATCTTAACCTTCAGTCTAATAAAAAATGATGATAATTTTTGTGGATATTTTAAATGTAGCAAGTAACAATTACCAGACTTTTAGCTGTAGTCACCTGTGCATACACTGCATGCTCAGGGGAGAGCATACAACATAATAAGAGCTGTGTTATGATGTATTTTCAACAGTGAAATGTCTTGGGCAAATAACTGATTTCCTCCTATATTATAGTGGATATCCAAAAAGATGTAACAGCTAAAGATATGCTTAAAATGCATATACTGAAAACTTTTTATTGCTCACTGATTTGCAAGATGAATCAAAAGACACTAGTGCCATCACTACTCTCTGCTCCCGTATTTGGGGCCGGGCCAATGACAGAGCATGGACTGAGCCAGGGGATTCTTCGAATGATCGCAGTTAAGCAGAACGGTTTCTTCTTTATTTCCTTCACTTGAACTCTGTTATCGCACTGGCGTCGTCTGAAGAGTAGGGTATGTGTTGTTCAGATATACCAGTAAGGATTAATTTGTCCTCAACAAAATTGCTGATGCCACCTGTTTTTGCAAACAAGCCTTCTAGCTCTTCTCTACCTCTTTTTATCAGCTATCTAGGTACTGGGCTATTTGCAAAAGAGCTGTTGTACAAATCAGGCACTTGTATTTTTATTCTTTAAACCTCTTGCTTCCTACCCTATCCCAAACTTTTAATGCAGCTTCTCCTCCAACATAAGGGAAATATCTTCATCATTTTCAGCAGCTCTGGTGTCTTCTGCTGTCATTTTGGGGCAGCGAGTGGCACTGGGAGGCACTATTTCACACAGGCCTTCAATTCCTTTAACTTTTCCACTCCTGCTGCACAGAGCCAAGAAATGGATATGCTCAATTCGGGGCATGTGCTTCATAGATCCCACTGCAGCACAGCAAGGCCTGACTTCTCAAAGTTTTAATGTCACATGGTTTCCCAAAGCACAAGGGCCTATGTACGTCTTACTTCTTTTTTCCACAAAGTCAAACTTTTCAAGAATACATCTGTAAAAGCCTGAATCTTTCTGGCAAATAGCATATGGGCTCAAATCCTGACAATTCAGTTTGAGTGCAATTGAAATCTCTCTCTAATGAGGTAATCTAAAAAGAAAAAAAAAAGGCAAGCAAAGCAAATTGAAAGCTTCTATTTTATATCAACAAAGACATGTTTTCATCATACTGCTCTCGCAGGTTGTGAATCTTAATTGGCCGATGTCAGTAAAATGTTCTGAAATCCTGATATGGTATTGAATTTTCATAGAAATATGTAACACTTGTCATTGATTCACTAAATATAGTCTATAGAGAAACAGGAATAAAAGACAGGGCATGGATTCTGGAATGAAAATACACACAGCATTTTCAACAAGCTTCAAAAAATGAAACAACAAAAAAGGCCCTCTTAAACAATTTTTGCTGGACACAAAATTCACTGCAACTTCCAGCAGCTAAGAGCTGCTTTTCCTTTTCTATGGCCTATACATCTTTCAGGTATCAGTGGTGGCAGCTGCAGCGGGCGATGTAAAGGAGCTGACACCCCTGCCTGGGAAGGGAGCATGGTGGACCGCCACCAGCAGCACGGCAGGCACTCGCACTCAAAGCAGGCCTGACATTACATGTCCCCATCCCAAATAACAGCTTTATATTCAATTCCGTCCACTGGAGATGTCAGTAAGGGAAACAAGGTTATGTGGCAGCAGCTACCATATTTTACCTATCTATATAAATACATTTAAACATCTGGGAAATAAGGTTAGGGGAGTGACCTTGAGGTACGGACTTCTAGGCTAGTAACCCTCACATAACTTCAACTTGAATATTGCAAGTGGGAGGAAAAACAGTGCGTGATACCGATACATCTACTATAAACATCCACAGGAAAAAATTAAACCTGTTATGTGCTTAAACACGGCCCCTGTCTGTGAACTGGGAATGCTTTTGTAGTGCGCTGCCTCACAGAGCAGACAAGCCTCTTAATAACTGGATGTTAGGAGAATTGAAGCAAAACTTTTATCTTTGCTATTAAATCTCTCTTTTCAATCACTAAGCTCCCTGTGAAACAGCATAACAATGCTCCTATTAGGTAAGCAAGGGACAGAGTGGATGCAAATCCCCACTGAATTAACGTGCCTGCTCCTGAGTCAGCGTTGGGCCTTCCAGCGTCAACCTTGCCAATCAGCATGTCTGGTTTTTCCCATTTCCCAATGGCACAGGGCTCATCTTCTCTCTGAAGAAATCAACCCCAGTATGTGGCACCTCTCTAAATTAGCACCACAAACCAGGGAGTCTAATTAGCATTACCAGAGAGTGTCCATTTTTCAATAACCTCCACAGTATTTCAACAAAGCAAATTAAAGATTGTGGCCCTGTAAAGTATAGGGGCCATAAAATATATGTTAGTTTGTAACATTGGATAGTAAGATGCACGCACCTACCAGTGGCTCCTTGCCAGTTTTGGTTAGCAGAATTAAGGTACGAACTTGGGATCTCTCAGTGAATAGATGCTAACACACCGGTGAAAGGTCATCAAAGCAGTCTGACTTCAAATATCTTGTAGAGGTACTGAAGTCTCTCGTTCCTCCACTATCTTTTGTCCCTCTCCGGTTTACCTAATAGATGATCCTAACAATTCACATTGGCAGTCCTTTGTAGTGTAATGAACACTATGTGGTCTGATGAATGCAACCACTGCACAGAAAACGTCAGTTCTTTCATTAAGAAAACCTTCCCAAGTTCATTGTATTGAACCAGCGCTCCAGCTATTAGGCTGATACATGACACAGTCAATTCCAGTTACGCTTTAAGTGACTATTCATGTTCAGTGAATTCAATTTTTAAACCTCATTTATATATGTTTAGATATTTACATAGATGCACATTTCTTCCAACTTATTCTTATATGCCTTTTTCTGAGCTTTCTGTTATTATAGTCATGGTGGGGGGAGAGGGAGGGCATCATATTTCCCAACAGATCCTGAAAATGCATAGCTGATGGAAAAGACTGAAAAGCAAATCAGCAGCTTTCTGAGAATATACTTGCATAGAACTCTGAATTACTTGTAGGTAAAATAAATTGAAGTGTATGCATTTATTAATGTTAAATAAAATATCTGCATGAATTTCTTTAAAAAATGACTATTGTTATTTCACATTTATTTCTGAGGACCCATTTTCTGATATTAGCCAATATAGTACCTCCTTGTATAAAGTACTACAATTAGTGGCATGTGAACTTTTAAAGCACGTAATTTAAAAAGTTAAGCTATTGCTGTTACTGAACGGAAAGCATCAGTTCTTTCATTAAGAAAACCTTCCCAAGTTCATCGTGTTGAACAGGACTCCAGCTATTAAGCTGTGCGATGACACGGTCAACGCCTGCTATAGTATCAATTCAATTTAAGCATCTTTTTGTTATCGCTAGCCTTTCTGTACTTTCTTTTAACTTACTTTGTTTATTGATAATTATTAGAGGACCATTGGTTCCAAAAGGCAAGCATATTTTCAGTATACATATGCTCTACAGCCCACACTAGTAACAGTATTTCCATACAGATCATACTGAAGTCTTTGAAGCATTTACAGTGTGCACAGATCCTGATACAGTTCTTTAGAAATAAAAAAAAAATAAGATCTCTTATTGCATCATTTGGATATTAAACATCGAAAATTTAGCTTTCCATCCACGTATTCAAAAAGAACAGGCTGTTTACTTCTATTGAAATATATTACAAAAATGTTTCCATTAATGTGGATTTATTTAAATTAAATATAAACTATCAAGTCTACTTTTCTACAATGAAAAAAAAAAATTATTATATCTTGACTTTACCAGGCTTAACACGCTTGTGGACTAAAGCTCTACTGTTTGGGAAGTAAAAATACCTTTCTTAATACTGCATTTCACAAGAGAAATTACAATTATGGGATGCAGGGACTTTATGGCTTGATATACTTTGCAAGCGGAGAAGGGGGATGCCCTTCAAAGTTAGAGGGTAATCATTATTGACCTTGTGCATTCAAGACAGCACAGCAGGTTTCTATATAAAGAAACTTACAGAGAGGTCATTGAAAGCACTAGTGAAGAGACATAAAAAAAGGAGATAGGACAGAATACAGCATCAGTTAAGCAGGTGAAAAATTTAACTATAAACAGATTCAGGAAGTGAAGACAAAAACAAAAGAACATTTTCTTTGTACGTGTCATGAAAATTTATGGTTCTGCATTAAATGTTCATTATCAGTTAAGTAGCCTTTACAATGTAATTATTAACTTTTATAGTTTCTGCAAAGTTTTTTTCTCTTATTTCCCTTTTTTTCTACACACAGCATGAGCACTCTATGGTTTTTGAACAAAGGGGCATGTGCTTAGGGCTGGCACTCAGCAGGCAGGAATTTGGGTTCTGGTCTTCCCTCCTTTACTCATTCACAGGGTGCCTGTTAATCTCTCTTTGTTTGAATTTACCTGTCTGCAAAATAGGTACAATAAAACCAGCAGAGACCTCCCTAGGGTTATATGACACTTAGTTTAGCACTTCAAAAAGCAATGCTCTGGTTAGGAACATTAAAACACCTGGGATACACAGTGGACAGCTTTAATATGCTTTTTTCTTTCAAACAAAATTTTAAATTAAGCTGTAACACAGAAAAGGTCCTATGCACTATGTACTTTCTACTCCCATTTAATTAAATCACAGTCATTATTATTATACAGTACTCACCTATTTTCTGTTTTCCTCTCTAGGTAAAGAATAAAGAAACTGAAAGAGAAATAGAAATAAGACGACTAAGATCTTACTTTTTTACTTTTATAAACAGAGAAGACAGAAACCTGCTGACCTTTCTGCAGCCTGTGCTATTTCTCTTCAACCTACAGCCTCACGATGGCTGTATAAATTTGGCCTGATTAGGCAAACCTCTCTTTTCCATTGGGTCTTTCATCTCAAGAACACCAGCCTACTGTGCAGCTAGGAAACTGCAATCTCAATACACTGAAAACCTCCACCAGAAGAATCAATCATTCTTATTAATAGATGCCCACAGCGTCCTAGAAACAATTCACTCGCATGACTGTCCTGCCCCTTAAACTTCCCCTCCCCTGTCAGCCGATAGCACAGTTTCCCAAAATATGTTTCATTTTCAAGAGATAGATTTATTACAGCCCTGTTATCACATTCATACCCTTCCTGAAAAGATAAAAATAAGAAAGACCTTACAAGAAGATGTTGTAGCAATAGCTAAATCATAAATGTTTGATAAGGAATGGCTAAATCCAGACAAATAACTGTTCAATCCCACTTTGTATTAGGCAGATAAAGTCATACAGGAAATCAATGTGATCTATTGAAATGAAAAAAAGTCTAGCTTAGGGACTATACGGTATTATAGAATATGTGACATTATAAATGGGCTGCTTCCATAAGTGTTATACAATGAGAAGTTGCATAGTTTTTATTTATTTTTGTATTTATGAATGTAAAAGCAGGATGTGAAAGTCACTATCTGTCAACAGGCCAAACGTGGGCAGCGGTGAAGTAGGTGAGTATTTATAACCTTTTTATTTTCCCACTCTTGAAGGGAATACATAATCCTCTCTAGGGATAAAAGGATCTTCAGTCACCCACTAGCCCAGGGCTCCTTTTTAGCACAGGCTGACAGATGTGCTAAAATTGTAAGTGAAGTGTTGTGATGTTGACTCCTAAAGCAGCGATCATTAAGGTTGAAATTAGTATCCCCTCCCAGCCATTCAAATGTTAAAAAGTTCTGACACCAGGCGTAATTGGACAACTTTACCTAGTGGGGATAGCATTACATTTTATCCTACTGACTTCTTTCTGCCTTTTTCATCCCTGCCCCAATTTAAATGAAGCAAAACAACTTTTTATACATCTTTCACTTACACAAAACAAAACAAAAATCTGCTTATGCAGAAAGACATCTCAAAAGCAGACATATGAGTTCACTACTACATATACAAGTAGTATTGTTTAAGGCTATACTATTTCAGCTGACAACAGTATTTTAAATAAGATGCAGTTAAAAAAAAGACTGAAGGAAAACATAAACAGATGTCCTAATATGTATTAGCATCTGCTGAAAGAAATTTCATTTGAAAATGTAAAATACGCTTTTCTGGCTATATGTACTAATTAGTTACGTGCAGTGTTAACATACTTTAATCTTCTGAAATAAAAGTTTCACATGTACTGTATTTATGTATACCTGGATATATCCCCAGCAAGTATAGCAGTTGCTATAAATGGCAGTAAGTTCTAAAACATATAAGCAATCCATACAGTTAGATTTCAGGTCATTTAGATCAGTGTGAACCAAAAAACATGTTAATGTGCTATACACACTGCCACTTCCTCAAATATTGCTGAGTTTGACACATTAACTAATGGACCATCACCTGATAAATACTGGATGTGTGTGGACGAATAAAGTCTCAGATTGTCTCTACCGACTCAGACCAAGATTTTGACAATGACACAAAACCAGCAGTGCCGTTGTACTATTACACTGTTATTGTTCTGTGTGTCTAAAGAAAAATGAAGCATATGATTTAACACAGTCTTCCGATAGATCTTCCTTCTTTATTTCATGAAAAAACTTAAAATGTAGCCCAAGGCCCACATTGTAACGTAAAATATGGGAAAGCTGACTGTGAAACCTAACCAGTGTTTTAAAATCAAATAAAATTCAATGTTTGTGAATGCTTAACACTTTGCTATTGAGTTAGATTCAATTTATAAAGGTTGATGAGCACATCTATTTCTGGCACGAACAAAGAAAGTGTTAATACTGTGGCTTTCTCATAGTCCTATACTGTACGTCGAGCCACCAGCTTCAACAACCTCACTAAGCCCTATACTTCATCCTTCAGCTGAACTGTGCATATTGCTTCACCTACATTGGGCTCCTGCCCAGGGCTACTACGCATCTTGATCGAACTACGCTGGTCACATGCAGAGAGCAGACACACCTAAACTTCCATTACACTGCCTTGCTGTGCTGCCTCTCCAGTATGTCACTCACACATCAGGCTACTGAAGACTTACTGGGCTAACGCACAAATCTTGCTCTAATTAAAGACAAGAGACAAGCTAACGTGCACAACTAAGTTCTGCTTTGGCACTGTAGCGCTGCAGCTGGAGTAGCGAGTGCTGAACTGATTGAGAATTTTGATAGTTAATGATTCATTCTCAAGGCAATTGGTGGCCTCTTCTGTCCCACATCAGCTCCCTTGCCATTCAGCATTATTGAGAATATGGTTTCCAACACTGAACTACTAGCTAACCCAGCCAGGATAGCCTCTTCCAAACTGCTTTCTCCCACTTTCAAGGACCTAAGCACTATTAGATGGGGAGCATTAACACAGACTGTACAGATGATGTGCAAAGAACAAAGACAAGATTCCTGCATCTTGGTTTTGAAGATATTCTTTCATCTTGGAATTAAGTTTTTTGATTTGTACTTGCCGTGATCTGTCTCTCTAAGGATCTGCTTGGTCAACTCCCCTTCTGCAACCTCCTTCAGTGTTACCCATCAGCCCTTTGGACTTGCCGTAACTGCCAGCTCACCAGAATTTACTTCTCATCCATGCTCAGATTTCTATTCTCGATCTGTTTCTGTCTGGCTCATTGCCAATTCTTTCTTTCAACTGTAAGACTTTTATCCTACACACCCACGTGAAGGTCCAACCCACAGATATCTCACCCCTTTTCTCTCTGCTCCTGTACTTACTATGCTGAGCACCTTTGGTAGAAAACTTACTTTTTCACAACAAATTCATCCTTTCTTCCTCTAATAGTGTTGTCTGTCTATATAGAAATCTTCAGTTGAATCCAGTTTATCCTGATTCACTATCAACATGTCAACGCTCACCCTAGATCAACTTCAAGATAGTAATTTTCATTGATGACTTCCTAAATTTTCAAACAAGCATTTTCATGCTTTCTTTTATTCTGGTTACAGATCTGCCCACAAGCATTTGCAATATTATCTCATTATCTTTTTTCATAATCCACATTAAAATTCTCCTTTTCTTTGGTATCTAATCTTTTCTTTGGCATCAAAAAAAATCATGCCTAAAACAGGGCCTACCATATTGATTAATATTATCTCATTATATGCTTGTTCTTTTTATCTATCTATATCCCTGACTTTTGATTAACACTTAAATCTTAAGCAATATGGACTTGGAACAATCTTTTTGGTTTATTTTGCATATTTATCAATATGGCTGAGTCCTCATCTGTGGCTAACAATCTAGGCACTGCACTAACGATAATTATCATCATCTTGTTGTTCCTTCTTTGTTGATATATAAGCATGTAAACTGGATTTTGTTTTCTGGGTAGGACTGCCAGGGATGATTGTTAGGAGTTCTGCTTGAAGAAGAAACTCAGGCACTTCTAGTAATCATTTTCAAAGTAAGGGCTGTAGTCTTTTGTTTTTTTAATGGAAATTAAGGATGGGAGAACTTTCGGGGTAACTGTCAGGAAAAATGGTTTGGAAAGTACTAATTAGAATGACTTTGTGTTATGTTGTCAGATAAGCAGCATACACATAATTTTTTTTAGTAAACATATTGTAAGAAAATAAAAGAAAAATTAATTGCAAATTCTGCTTGTATATGTATCAACAAGGACATACGAGCATAATACAACAAAGTGACAGTCAGTCTCCACATAAGAGAGAGAACATGAAATGCTAACTCTCATAGACATATCTACCAAAGACAAGAGAGTTCAAATGCCGGAGAACCCTATTTAAGAATGGAAGCACCAGTATTCTTCTCCCAAATCTTCATGAGTTGGAGGTATTAAATTATCTAGCCTGATGCCAGCACTTGGATTAAATTCTAATACATTGCCATGCACTAATTCTATTATTAGGGAATGAGAGGGAAACAGAACATGCAAACACATTACCATAACTGTATAAACTGTATCTTTATTTGGAATAGGAATTATTTTAAGGACATCTGAAGCTCTGTTTTTCTTGCACAAAATCTGGGGTGTGAACCTGAAAAATTAGCAAAAGGGCAGAAAAGCTTGAAAACAAGCTGATTATGACAGTCCTATCAAGAAGAAAGTGAAAATGCAAATGAAATAGACATCTTCTAAATATAGTTTAATTTATAAATAAGACTTCACATCACAGATTTGTTTATCCTCATTTGGTGATAATTGTTCACAGCAGAATATATCAGAAAATTCTATAATAGGAACCACAGCCAGGAAATGTTAAATAATTAATCACCCTCCCAGCCACTTGCATTTCTGTTGATATAAATGACCGTATAATTCCAAACCCAATTATCACTACTTAGCCATTCCATTTTGTAGTTAAAATCCCACAAAATTAAAGTGCATCAATTGTTAATGGTAATAGACCAGACAACGGATTAAAGATTATTTTAATGTTTATTTCCTGTCAGGAGGTTTTTTTGGCAGGAAGCACTATAGACAAAAGGCTACATTAAGATGAGATTCATACAATATATTTAAATCTACTAACTTCTAAAAACCTTATGGTATAATTACTTGTTTAATCTACTTGCTCCCTGAAGATACCAATGGGGGTTTATCAAGCCAACTTCATTATATCTGCTTCGTAGAAATCAAAATATTCTCTTTAACTTTGCAAAAAGCAGTCAAGCTTACCATAAACACAATTCTAACAACAAGAGACTTGAAAAAGGAATGGACTATACTAAAATATAAGGGGAACCAGATTACTATCAGGACTTTTTTGTGTCATATTCTGCTTGACTTATCCCCTGTTACTACTGGCGCTATGTATTTGCATACAAGATTTGGTCCTGTAGACATACTTACAACAATCGCTTTAATACCAATTAAACTTCATTAATTACAGAACTTTTTTCTACGTGCCACAAAATGGTGACTTTTCTCCACTTTTCAGAAAAGTATTTATGCAAATGCGTTATATTGAGAAATCTCCTAGTTCAGAGATTACTTTGTTTTCTTAAAATGCTTTTTTTTATTATAAGGCATTGCCAACAAAACTGATAAAAGTACATTAACACAGTGACTGGAACTCTGTAGATTTGGGTGTGAGGGCTTAGTGATTTGGGGAGGGGCTCTTACAGTTTACTGTTTCAATAAGCAGCAAGAGTGCGCTGAATTTTATGTGCTTCAAAAGGTTATTCATCTGCATAAAGTTATAGGCATGCATCCGTATCTTGGGTCTTTTGTGATGAAACCATCAGATTTGGAGCTGGCAATAACTGTGCTAGTTATTTTAGGCTTACACTCACATTACCCTACACAACCTCATTCATTTGATTCTAGTCTCTTTTCTGTATCAGCAGAAATCTACATATGTACTAAATATAAAAGCCGAGTGGGAAATATTTGTGTTCTTGTGTACATGCATTCCCTTCCTTGCCCATTCAGCAATACTATCCAATTCTCCAAAATCTCCGGACAATTTACAGCACAAGAACATTATAGTACTCTGTATCCACATGTGTTTTTTTTCTGCAGGAAACCCTTACCCTGATATACCCAATGAAATAACGCACTAAATCATGATACAAATAGCACAGTACCTAATCACTTCACCTTGTATCAATGACAGAAATTGCATCTTTGTCTGTTTCAAACATTTTGTTAGGAGCATGTCTGCTGTTTGGCTAAAGTCACCTTTCATTCTTTCTCCTCTCACTCCTCTTTATAGGAGAGACAGACAGCCCGGACAGGTCTGTGGCAGTAACACTTCGGTGCTGTCACAAGGAAGGGATTTACAGCCTAAGAGATTGCTCAGGAGGGCAGTGAAGAAGTTCCTATCTAAAACCAGGATCACCTGGCAATGATATCACTAATTTGGGAACACTGAGTTTATTAAATGCCCAGTGGTGTTAATAACTCAAATGTCATCAGATGCAGGTATTGAGAAAGAAGCTTCTGAGCTTCTACTACTACTGCCACTAAATAGCTGTTCATCCTGGGGTCCCAGTTGTTAAGGATATTATACTGATGATTCACATCTGGCATAAAGGAGCACTGCAGAATTAAAATTGCTACTTTTCCCTTGTTTTCCTTGGTATACATACCCCCCCACCAAAAAAAAAAAAAAAAAGAAGGAAAGCAAAACCCACAACAAAGTTCAGGGTCCATATCTCTTCTGAGATTTGTGAGAGCAAGTAGACATGGTACGGAAACCTATTCCATAACCTTTCACCAACATAAAATTTACTGTGAATAAGGCCCTAAAACTCCATGAGCAGCTCTGATTTAAACCTCTGAAACCCAGCCTCCCAAGAACACTTCCATTCTAATAAATACCTCACCATGACATGATATGCTAATTACTTGTGTCCTAGGGGGAACTTAAACAACCTATCCACAAGCAAGCTCTACCACAGCACTCGCTCAAGGGGCCAGGACAGGATCTGGCCTAAAGTAAGTATTCTTATTTAGCAGGTTTAAGATGGTATTTAAGTTAAAGACATGACAGCCATCCGAAATTCTCTTCCCCAAACACTACCGCTGTGGCAAAGAGCAGAGCAGGTTTGGTTTTCAAGACTGAAAATTTCACTGTAATTTTCTACGGTATTCAAGACTTTATCAATGAGAAGAATTAATCTAACTTGTGGAAATGAGACTTCCTTCAAAACTCTAATGTTCTATATCTTTTATTTTTAAATTGTGGCATTAATAATGGTCTCAGCAGCAAGTGGAGAAAATGTGTGAAATACATGCCCTCTTTATAGATTTCCTGTTTCTGCAATTTCACTTGAAAAATGGCAGTGCCCTGCCATCTAAAGTTTTCAGTTTGTTTAACTCCAAGCAAAAGACAATTAAACAACTTACAGTATATGGTCATGAGACGATAATTGCTCACCAGTGCTACTTGTTGTGTCAGCTGCCGCAATGAGCAGCAGCGTTTTAGCTCTACTAGCCTAGCAAGTCTGCTGGAGGTTACTGACTATGGCAATGGCCTCACACTGAGAAGAAAATATTTCATGAGCAAAAAAATTTCCACAGCATTCTTGAGGTGTTGAATTAGCACAGAGTAAAATGAAGAGACTCCATACTGGACAAGCGTCTAGAAGTACAGGGCATCTTTTAGTAATTTTTTCTTAGAAGCCAACAAATTAGTATTTCATTATCTTTTTTATTTTCTCACAGAGTTTCTTACAATTCTCCCATTTTCTATAAACATTTTTTTTAAAACTCCTGTAAGCAAATTTATATCCTGAATCTATACATCTTAGGTTATCCTCTGCAACACACAAGTTTTATGTAAGAAATGATGTATCAGTCTTTTAATAGGAAGTTATAAACACTTGAAGAATGGATGGTTTAGTGAATGACAGATAAATCGAGCCTTTCAAATCCTGCTTCAAATCATTCCCAAACCAGACTGACCAAAACAAGTTCCCATTTGAGAGATGTTCAATGCAGTTGTGTTTGCTCTCACAAACACATTGTCAGAGTTGGCCCTATTTTGACATTTGTAGACAAGCGACTTGTAGATGTGACAGTCACAGACCAGTATCTGCTCTATAATTATTGATACCCTCTACTATAGGCTGAAATAAGAAAAAATAACTTAGATCACCAATGCACATCCAAAACATTGTAGTTCTCAGTCTAGCACACTCTCAGGACTACCTGTTATCCACATCAAAGACAAAAAGCACATCATTAACATCATTCTCTGTAATGGCAATGCAAGGGAATTCATATTAATGGTTGCTTAAGAGTAATCATGGTAGGCTCTTGGCACTGAGATTAGGAATATTAATTTCCAGAACATAAAAGCATAAATGACACCTACATCTCTATGCAAAGCCGATGCAAATCAATTGCCTATATTCAATTTAATTCAAGATTCTTGGTATACCAACATAGACAGAACTCTATATGATCAACAAGATGAACAGGAAAACCATATTTCTAAGACCACGTGCCATTGTCTAGTGATTCTTTTGGTTCTTTTTGGTATGCAAGAAAATATTAGGGTTTTTAATGAATGCAAAAATAGAACACAAAGCATATGCAAGGTGATAATATAATACCTGCACAATAGAGCTTAAGAGTAAAAGGATACTGAAATAAATTAAAAGGGAGGGAATAAAACAATTTAATACGATTGTGACATTCTAATCTTACTAATATCTGTACTGGAGAGTAAAACAAGTTTTCACTTTCAGTTTAACAAAATTGGTTTCATGGATTTCTGACTTTTGACAATACAAATAAATAATTGCTTATAACTTCATAATCATTACCAATGTGCTGTACTGTGAAATGTGACTCTCTCAAATGCCAGAGCAGATTTCTCAATGTATTGTCTCTCGCTGACCTCCAGATCAAGTTTGCTCAGTGTCTGACTAAAAGAATGTTCTTTGGGTTTGTTTTTGCTTTTCTAAATAACTGCTACCTCTACAAATTCATTATGGAACTAGAATAAAATCCAATCCATTCTTCCATAGCTATGTTGGCTTAGCATCACCAAAGGAAATAAAATGCATTTTAGTTACTAAGGTGACCAGTTACAACAGTGATTCCACACAGGACTAAGATACAGTAAGATAAAAACTGCCAGTTTTATGTAGTAATCCTTCTGCCTAGAAGTGTCTATTGAGAGACAGCACGCAGGAAAGAGCAGGAAGTAACATAATTTATTCAGCAAGAATACTATGGGGCACAAGTGCTGAAAAAAGGCTTACACATACCCCTCCTGCCTAATTTTCCATTGAGCTAAAATGTACCCGTGAATATTAAATATTTATTCCATTTTTCATACTCTTGCTTCTTCCTCCTTCTCATACTTATTTACTTAATTTCTTTATAAACATTTAGAATTTACTTTTGCTGAATAAATAAATTAAAAGATGAGGAACCTTTAAACAGACAAAATGCTCTGGGAGTTTTGCTACTGGCAAAAGGAGAAATTGCTGCTCATGGATATAATGAGTCAACTAGCAACGGGGAAATCTGGCAGAATTCCTGCATTTTAGAATCATGGGATATATGACTTCATTTTAGTGTATACAGGTTTTTCTTACAAAGTTGATTCTACAGGGTTTTTTTGCAGTTGGTTTTCGTTTCTTCTAACACCATGCCTCACTCAAACTATTCGAGTTTATCAGTAATAACCAACTGACATCTTCCGCACCTCTTTTATCAAAGTCAGTGACGTTTTCAAATATACCAGATTGTCAAGCACATATACATCATAAGACAAACTAATTGCTGGGCATAATCCTATCAAACTATGAAGTAAATTCATCTGACTAAGTTCAATTCAGTGTATTTTACTCAATGGAGTAGGCAGTAAAATTTTTTTTCATCCCAGAAGACTTTATTTTATAATTCTTTCATCTGGGATTCCAGGAAATGTTAAGATGTTAACTATCTGACAGAGTTCAAATCAGTGCCAAGTAGTTTATTATAGCACAGGTTTTATTCCCCGATTTCAGGGGACATGGACTTCTGATGAAAAAGGTGGAATAATTCTTGCCTCAGTGTGTAAAATCAAGATCAATTTAGTAACCCACTCCTCTAATACCGTATGTGCAAAGAAATAATTTAGACTCCTAGTTAATTTGAGTATTGAACTGAAATTCTGCAGCTGCTTTCTGCCAGTCCTGAAAACAGAAATTAATTTCAATGACCAAGTCGAATGGAGTGCTGCTCTGTCAGGTAATTAGTCATCGTCTTTTGCTACTCAGGGTCTATCACTGTGCTAATCCATACATAAACCCCAGTATTCCCCTAGTCACTCACAATCTAAAGAGCTGTTTAACTACCTATTTCTCCCATTCAATCCTACCCCAGGTATCAGCTGCAAAATGAGCATTCTTTCATGTTTAGCTTTCTTCCTACTATTTACTGCCAGCAGAATTAATGCAACTGATTTACATTTTCTTTTTTCTGTTTGATCAAGTCTGTTGTTGATTAAGTAGAGCTTAAGGGAAAAAATTATACTCCTGCAGCTTTCCTACTTGACTTGCCAGTTTATTAATGAAAGAAGCAAGGATATTGATGGCCCAGAAACTACAAGTGCAGCAATTAAAGGGTATGTCCTTCCAAGCTTCTAATTAAAAAAGAGTTCTTTTGTATTAAAAGATATAGTTTAGTGTCATATTTATATCTAATTCTCACTTCTGCTGTTTTGCTTTTTTTCTTTGTTTATTCTTTTTAAACAGAAATCTACTGGGAAAACTTAGATCAGGCAGAATAAAGAAACTTTCCCTGACAACCATTTCTGGAAGCTTTGTTCCCACACAACAGTCTTAATGATAAAACAACAAAACAATCCTGCCCCCCCACCCCCCAC
>NW_009202516.1:0-7442 GCF_000690835.1 Fulmarus glacialis | reverse complement strand
CTAGGAATACCAGCTTACCGTTCTCGGCACTGAACAACACTGTGGAAAAAAAAAATATGTATTCAAAGACAGTATTCATTAATTAACAATTAGCTAACAATCTTCAGTCTCATATTTTCTGTGTGCTTGGTTTTACATACCAGTTAACAATCTCTTATCTTAGTTTTGTGAAATATAATGCAAAGATAGGTATGTAGTGAGTAAAAGCAGACAGGACCTATGAGAACTGCCCTCCTCTGTAGTCTGGGAAAGGGGCAATTCAGAAGGAAAATGACTGAGTTATGGAGAAACAACCTGAAGAGTCAAAGCCAAAACTGCAGAGGGTCTCTAAAGCTTCCCAGTTTGGCTGTTACAGATCCAAAGGGAATGACAAACCAGAAGAGATCGGAGGGCTCTCAACTTCAGATGTAAGAAGACAAAGTTTGGGCACTCACTGAGTGGTGAGCACTGCCCAGTGCAAAAAATCACTTTAATTAAAACTCTTCCTGTCTGTCAAGGGAGAGGGCACCATGTGGTTGAGCTGGCAGCTACCTTCGACAAATAGATTGTAGGATTCTCTAGATGCAATTTTTCTTGAAGAACTGGAACATTGTGGCTGAAAGGAGTGAATGTTTCTGCCCTTTCCACCCTTCAACAGAGGGAAACACTAGTTCTCCTATGAAGCAACAGCCAGCTAGGTTTTCCCATGTCCATTCAAGCTCTTGCACATCTGCATAGAATTAAAAGTTACAATTTACAGTTAAATATATATATGTATGTAAACTATGTATTTATGAATAGTAGTTGTGTTTAAAGGCTGTGATTAAAGATCAAAATCTTCTTGCCTGAAGGACTTCACATGAAAATGAAAGGACAGTCTTTGTCCCCAGACTGGCCAAGTGATATCCAATTAAATATTTCCCCATCATGAACTATAAGTATGATTAAACAATGCCTTGAAATAAACATAATGAAAATATTATCCATCATTTTCAATTGTGGTTTTCCAATTAAATCAGGGCATAACCTATTTGACAATTAGCATGCGATGATGTCTGTCCCTAGTGGTAAATAAATATCAGTTTGACTTTGGTATGATGAAAGCTTTTTATTTTTTAACTGTTAAGGCACGCATGTGTTTGGAACCAGGCTGACACCAAATACTTCTTACTGGAATATGTATCCCACTCACTGAATGGAAATCTAGTGTGGCGTGTTTTCTGTGGGCGAAGTTCAATACAAAGGAAAGGGAAAAGGGGCCAATACTGTCAGGGATTTTGAGCTGCACAGAAAATACTCCCTGTGTTAGCAACTGAAATCACAAGGCAGAGTGCTGAGTGACACAGGGTGGCAGCACAGATCAGCAATACTGGCTTCTGCCCATTGAAAGGATAATAAAACCCCTCTGTCCTTGCAGAAATTTGTGATTTTTATTGGGGCTATTTTGTTCACGTCTTATTGTCACCAGGTGATCGTTCTCCTTAAAGGTTGTTCACCTTAAACTGGATTGAAGTCAAGCTAATCTCCTATGGCTCGATCTAGCTCTAAATGAAATCATTAGTGGGTGAAGAAACAAGCTCCTGGAGTGCGTAAAGTTAGACATCTCAGGAGAAACCCTGATGTTGAAATCAAATGAGTGGTTTGTTACTGACTTTAATGAGACCGGGATTTCAATGCTAGGCTAGGATTTTCAGTAGATCAAAGGAAAGGACAGTGAGGTTCAGGCATTTAAATCATTTAGTCACTTAGGTTTGAAGGCGGTATTGCAGAGGAGTGGTCTAACTTGTTTGAAAATCCTAATCCCAACTCCACATTCAGTCACTTGCCTAACTGACCTGGTTCGTAGGGGCTTTGCATATGTGCACTCCCGGTTGGTTTAATGCAAATAGCTTGAGGAAGTGTGTAACATTACCTTCAGGCAAGATTATTACTCGAACTTCTATACTTTAAAGGGTTTCAGTTTGTAAATTTAATATATTGTTTTCATCTCCTTGTATTCTTGTTGTGTAATGGTATCCAGAAGGTAAAACTAAGCTATCATTTCCAGCAGAAGTAAACTTAATATTTATTTCTCCGTAGCTAAATTCAGGTTAATTTCTCTGTTCACATCAGCTGCCTTGTGCATCTGGGTTTCCATCCCACAAAGGCTTATGCAGCTTCTTAACTTTAAGCATGCCAGTTTTTCCATTACAGTCACATGAAATTACTTCCATGTTTAAAGTGCATGTTAGCAGACTCAAGGACCTTAGGTAATACACTGTGAGATAGTGCACGTTCTCTAAATTCTGTGACTCAGTGCAGTGTAATAAAATGAAAAATGACCTTGCATTAATGACCTTGAATTTTCATGTCCCAGTGTCAGCACTGCTTTAATTTAATCCATTGTATTTATTTTCTCAGGAACAAAAATCTCATTTGATAGTAATCTTGAAGAAGAAAAAAACTGGGTTTTTCTTCCGTTCGGTTAGTCATTTGTTCTTCTTTTATGTGCATTCAGCTCTTGTCCATCCTGAAAGACTCTATGGTAACTGGAGATACAATGAAATTATGACATCTCAAGAGAAAAGAGGCTGAAATCTGAACAAATGAGAGAAGAAAGGATTTTTAGCCACTGTTCACAACTCTTTTCACTCATTTTGACTGACATCTACTGAGCAGCAGTGTCTACTAAACATTATATGAGAAAATAGGTTTCACTTTCTTGATATAGCTAGCACTGAAAATAGGTGGTTTTTTACACATTTTATTTCTTGTCTTTTGAATTAAAAAACAAAACACTTCACCCGTCCTTTAAATGCTGCACTGAAGATAAAGGTCAAATGCTTTATCTTCATATAAAGATGATTACAATAATCTCCTTACACATTCCCTTCCAAAAGCTGACTTTTCAGTGCCCTCCGTATCTTTCTTGCAGTTCTTCTTTCCTTCTGGACATCCTTGTTTCATTCCCATTTACTGGGAATACATACGAGGACACCGGTTTGGTCCAAATGACTGTGCATTGCACCCGCTATTGTTAGATACATGAAGATAAATGAAAAAAAAGTTAGCTATAAGCAAGAAGAATTCTGCGACGAGTTGAGACAATCTGTGTCAATGTCAAAAGGAGGAAGGACATTTGCACAGCATACATTATGCAGCTCTAAACACTTTCTTGAATATACATTCTGAGCACATAGTCCTTATGATAGAGGTTGCAAGGGGATTTTTAACTTTTATTCCTCAGGGCTCCATCCTGCAATGTGGTGCTGAAAGGCCTCAACTCCTTCTGAAATCATGAAAGTGGGGGCAAAATATTAGCTGATTTAAATTACTGTAGATCCACTGAAGTCTTTCTGCTTATTTCAGTAACAGTTTACACCAGCAAAAATCCTAGTCCTTGGAAGAAAGAACTTAACACTTCCAGGAGTTGTTCAACCAGATCAGATCAGCAGACATCAACAGAACTATGAAACGTATTCCCAAGGGACAGCTAGGATTTCATACATCTTGGGTATCTGTAGGAATTCTGGTGCTAAGAAAGCAAGCTGCATAATTCGAAGAGGGAGAAAAACCTGAGCAGTAACTACTTTGCTAGTAATAATAAGGTGGTAATAATATTTGAAGGTCTAATCCTGTCATACTCTGATGTTCTCAGATTAGACAGTAAATGACTTTTTAAAATAGCCAAGATGGCTAGGGATAATTATGACCAAATTGTCCTCAGTATTTTTTTTTTAAAAAGCGGTTGATCATTAAAAAATTGCCCAAAATAGGTCCCGCTATATTATCTCACCTCCAAGTAAAAGTACCCAAGATGATTCCAACCGCACATCTGAGCACTGAGAATTTATATGGAGATGTGAGGTATAATGGATAATCTGACAAATGTAACTATTATGGTTTGAGCACACCACCAAAATAGCTCCCTGCCTTCTGGAAAGTAACAGTACGTTTTAGAATAGCCCAGACTCAATTCATATTGATCCACATAAAGAATAATGACGAACCACACTGTTTCAGTAGAATTAATCCAATTACTTCCCTTGTCGAACCCTCAAGAGAGAATTATAGATTTCTTATACTGTTATGCTCATTCACTTACTATGTGGCAATGACCTACTTTCTGTTTAACACAGTGAACATGGGACTGTAAATATACGAACATACAGCATTAGGCTTATGTGTATAGTGTTGTGATTGTCAGAGAGAAAATCTGACATCCAATAAATCTTTGATCTTGAAAAGAAATGGTGCTTATTTGCATCTAAGTACTTGCAAGCAATTGCAGGTAACCCAAATGGAGAATCAAAGCCGGAGAAGCTTTTTGTGGGTAATTCACATTTAAAAATTCTAGGCAAAAAGCAGTTTGGGTTTGATTTGCTCAGAGGAGCATGGGCACTGAATTTGCATGAGTTTACAAAAACAGCTTCTTTCCAACTCCGTGTGACCTTGCCTTTGGTCATTGCAAAAGAAATGCTAATTAATGGAGCATAAAGTGATGTTTATTTGTTCCTTGTAAGTTTCTTACCTGAGAAGGATGCAACCTGCAGGGGATGTTGATACCGGTTATTATAAAAAGCAAATAACATGTCTCCTCAAATGCTACAATCTTGCACATGTACTGGAAAGAATGGAAAGCCAGGTAATAACAGAAAGGTTTGGCTCAAAGGCTTGTGAACTGCAATGTAAACCTCAGAATTACGGGCACATAAGCAGTATGGTTGACACATGGTATGCTGGGCTTTATGTCATGACTGCTTTGGTACAGGGCAAAGCTGTGATAATCCTGCATGGTTTTATGCCGAGAAGAAAATTGCTTTGCTTGAAATGTGGAAAATTAGATGACCCCACTGTCAATGAGTGATGTCCTTCATGTGAAGTCAAGAAGGATCAAAAATCAAAAAAGGATTGGGAGATTTGAAAATTTGTCTTGAATACAAGAAAACTTCAACTGCAAAAATTCTCTGCAAATGGAATTTCCACTGGATGATTTTTTTTTTTTTTTTTAAATGACAGTCTGGCTTTCTATAGGAAGGTAATTTTAGAATAAAAATCAGTATTTTGCTTAGAAGCACTGG
Source organism: Fulmarus glacialis (assembly GCF_000690835.1). Taxonomy (NCBI): domain Eukaryota; kingdom Metazoa; phylum Chordata; class Aves; order Procellariiformes; family Procellariidae; genus Fulmarus; species Fulmarus glacialis. The sequence continues at coordinate 2,403 of NW_009202516.1, read as the reverse complement.
GCAATACTTTGTGACACGGGTAGGATTTTCTTTCAGTTTTCTTCTAATTTAGATGCATCAAAAGACATGCAGACTGTGGTACATGCAGATTTTGATTGAATTCATATTGCAAGGCAGATTTTCATATTTTTCTTTTCAGTCAGCATTCCTTCAGTGTCTTCATAAGATTTCTGGTGAAGCTGGGTGTTGCTCACTATAGATAAAGTTATCAGCCTGGCTCTAAGTGAGTAATTAGGACTTATCTACATGAGAACATTTACCCAAAGATAGAGTTTAGCTACTTGTCCTAGTGTGCATGTCCTAGTTTTCTACTACTGTAAGCTTGTGAATTGTGGCTGCTCAACAGTGGATGTATATAAAAAATGTGTAAGTCAGAAGTTCCTTTATTTTCTGCTGTAATTGTTTGAGAAATGTAACTTATTTTCATCTACACAAAAAGAAAGGAAATATGAAAATGAAAAAAAAATCACTTTGTTTTTTATAGTCTTATGATAAACTTAAAATATCAACAAAACCTTACATTTTTACAATTTCTGGAATCTTTTAAAAACCAATTTTATTTTCTTTAAATTCCTCCCTTTCTCATGTTTAACAAAAATGAAGTTTTCTCTTGAAAATGAAAAAACCTCCATAATAAATGAAAAGCAATACTGCCAAAAGACATTTTCGGTGACAGATCCTTAAATTTACTTTTAATGTGCATATATGACAACACATTTTTAAAAGTTCAGAGCTATGCCTCCATAACTGCTACTTGCCCTGTATTATTTGACAACCAAATCTTTTCCAGTGCATCAAAGAACACGATCACTAGTCATTACTGACATGCCAAGTTTCAAATACAAGTTTATCTGGTCTTTGAATGATCTCTCTTGGGGGAAAGGTGTTCATATCACTATTTTTCACAGTTCAGAAGAGTATGGTTTTTCACCTTCTCATAATTCAAAATATCTAACCAACTTTACTCATGCTGTAAAAGTTAATTAGCAGCTATTATAACATTCCTTTTACTTTCTGACAAGCCGTATGTATATAATTATAGTTTTACATCCTTTCATTCAGCGTATTGCATCATTTGAACCTGCATGGTAAATGGGAATTATTGTCTCTGTGTTTTCTAGCGATATTAATGTTCAAAGTCACAGCGAAATGTCCTTCATACAAAGAAGTTTAATCCTAGAGTAATTAGGTTCTTCTTTCATCTTCACTCACAAGATGGAAAAGAGAAAAAAAAAATCCAAACCACTAAAAACATACAGTCATTGAATAAGTCTTTCCATGATGACTGTAAGCAAACAGATAGACCGCAAACTTTTTGAAACAGTCAAAAGCAATCCTTTCATGTGGTCTGGATCTCAGAAACCATGTTTGAAAATATGTCACGTATGAAATGAATAATGTTGGAAGTAAGACTGCTACGCTCCAGCAGCTTTGTTCATAGTGCTTTCTAGGTTGATTGAAAACAATCAGCTGGAAAGACCTGCGTACACAGGGAAATGACACAAGTGGCCCTTACTAAGATATATAATTTTCCTCTTATTATGCTAATTAAAGAAAATTGCCTTCAATAATACAAAATGGTATATCTATATTGGTTCAATTTAACTAATGTTCCATAGCTGCATAGGCAATCCATGAAAGCAAATAAAAAGATATTCAGCTAGAATTTCTGGAGAGTGTTCAAGCAGCTCTCCAGGAGGAGGGCTGGGGTTTACAGTTTCCCACTACAGATTCTGCTTTATGCTGTTCAAGAGATTTTCTACATTCTTTTTCTAATTTTATAATATAATAATTACTGACTCTCCTGATAAATCTGATTGGATGGACACAATATTGCAAAGTGACAAATGCTATCTTTCTCCTTTGACAAAGAGAAAGCCCATATTTTTTGGTCAGAATTATGTAATTTCACTTCCAAAAAACAAGAACAAATAAAAGAAAAAATCCCTTTTAGGTTTGTCCCAAGCTACTCAAGATTCAACAGGTATCTTTTAAGGTAACATTAATAGAATTTCAATCTAAGCTGCCTTAACCCTGATTTCAAGTGAGTAAATAAGTTATGCTGCAACTACATTATGCAATGTGGAAAATATAATGGCTGTGGTCAGAACCATAGTTTTATGTTTCCTGATTCATTTCCAAACTCTTATTATATCTTTGTGATATACTTTCATGTCATTTCCATTTGTTTTAGGAGACTAGAAAACAGAGCAAAACATATGGTTATTGAAGTGTTCCCATTTATTTTGAGCATAGAATCATTCTTTAAATCAAAGTTTATTGATTGCAGTAATCGCAGTTTATGTTCCAGCGGTAACTATGAGAAATCAACATTTTCCAAATGTTACTGCAGAATACTATCCTTTTTTCTCTAAATAGAATAGAATCATAGAATCATAGAAT
>NW_009202515.1:0-3267 GCF_000690835.1 Fulmarus glacialis | reverse complement strand
CCGCAATGCAGCGCAGCCCCTGGGCACACTGAGAGGGGAGAAAACAGGAGGATTTGTGCGTGTCGCCCTACTCGGGGCGCGCTGACCCCCATACCACCACCTAAGGCAACTCGAACCGCAAAGGCCGGACACAAACAGGCTGCGGGTTTGACGTCTGTGGACAGCACTGGGGAGAGAGCCTCGGTGTCAGAGGGACTAACAGAGAGGGATGAGTTTAAAATAACAGTAAGTGGTAAGCCTAAAAGAAACAGAAGCTCCAGACAGCAGAAGAATTAGGTACCATTTTCCCATTCCTTCCCCTAGGTTATTTCTCCAGTTTCCCAGTAGACCGGCTGCACAGTCCCGCTGCGCACCCACCACAACGCCCCTTCGTGCTCCCGGCGCCGAGTTTGGGGAGCACGAGTCCAACACGGGGGCAAAGCCCGGCCTGGGAGGTCCAAGCCAAATTCAGTGGGTCCTGCCTGCACGGCCTAACAGGTCACTTCTTCTTGGACCCCATCTCATTAGTCAAAGTGGCCGACTGTAACGCCCGGACACTCGCGCACCTACGGAGAGGGAAACTTTGTGACCCAAAGGGGCACTCACGGCCAAGGACCAACGGGCACGGCCTAAACACGAGGCTCACCCTGCAGAGCATCGCTGCGGGACTGGCTGGGACGCGGGTGCTGGTGTCACCTGGGCAAACACTTCTGTGTGGTCAGAGCCAACAAAAATCATCAGAGTTCATCTGCGGGTAGGTGCATCCCTGCATCCCGATGTATCACATATCAGTTCTCTGAAGCACTTGTGGGAAGGAATTTATGCATGTGGGACATATATTTGACAGTACTGTAAAGGCTTTACTTGAGCTCAAAGCCTACCCAACGTCATTGTATCAAGACCCACTTTTGCAATAAATCTTATGCAAAATTGCAACATGCTAGTTGCAAGAACTTGCAAGCACTGGGGCTTCCCAAAAAGCTTAAAAAAAACCAAATTGGCGGAACAGAGCTTCCACTTATGTTAGACATGGGAAATCTGGTCTTGGATCTATCGGAACTCCCGACAGCGGGTCCATATGAGGAACACCAGAGTAAGAAAAGCTGAGGGATATCTGTGGGCCAGAAGGAGTTGTCCAGATAGGTTACATTCATATCCTAGTGAGAAGAATTACTTTTTTTTTTTTCAAATGCACCTATATTTATGGCAACATAAGTAATTTCTTATGTTTAATGGTTATTCTTGACTGCAGTTACAGACCTGACCTTTCCCCTGTCCAGTGAGAAGGTTATTGCTGGCGACAGAGAAGAGGCAAGAGCACTCTGACGCTGCTGGTCAGACGGCTCTGAGTGGTACAACGCCTGTATCCAGATTTTGCTGAGGTTTGCAAACCGCTTACATGAGATTGACAACAGCCTGGACGCTAATGAAACCCCTGGGGTGGCCTCCCCAAAGCCTGGAAGGTGCTTTCAGCTCCTGCCCTGGCTCCCATCCCCTCGGCGCGTGCCGGCACTGCCATGGGCGCGCAGCTCTGCTCCCTTCTACCCATGGAAAGGCAACAGCCCCACGACCGTCCCGCAACCGACGGCAAACTCAGCGTGCCGCTTCACTCCCCTTTGTGTTTCCTTAAAAATTTTGACAATGTCTGGATTTCGCTTAAAATCAGAGTCGATTGCGCAGCGCACAGATGAGTAATGTCTGAAGTGCAAAAAGCCATATATACAGATGACTTTCCAGGCTTGAGTAATTAGACAGAAAGAGGAACAAACATTCAACGAGCGCCCAGCCAGACGGGTACGGCTGCAACTGGCCTGTTCCCTGGATCACTGCCATAAACATCAATTTATTCTTACTATGTTTCTTTATGCTCTGTGACATTCACAGAGCAAATTTAGAAACAACAGACTATTTCTTTATATAGCAACAGTCAACCTGTGGAAAGCAGGGTCCCGAGATTGCAGGAGAACAGATTCTCCAGTCATTTTTTTTTTTTAAGGGTTGTCAGGTCATATTACCACTAACAGACTGACAAGCTAGAGAGAGCAATAGGGATGCTCACGCTGCTTTGCCAAGACGTACGCTGAAGGGCAGGAGATATTCCTGCCTGGCTGCACCGGGCTGCCCGGCTCCCCTTGTTAGCTGCTGGTACGACCACGCGTGGAGATGGGGTGTTTGGATGGCTCAGAGGTCTGATTCGGAGTAGGAACCGTACGGAAAGTTAAGGAGTGATGCTATCTGGTTAAGAAAAATGAGAAAAAATGTTTCAGTAGCTTTTTACAAGGGAAGAGTTCTGATGGAGCTCTGCCGAACAGAGAGACAAAGCCCTGCTTACAGCGCTGAGCAGCCCCGATACCCGACCAGCGAGGAGTATGGGCTGAAATGGCAGAGGGGATCCTGCCTTCAGCTCCTGCGCTTCTCCAGCACCACGCAGAGCAGCAGTGGGTCCGTGACCAGACCTTCTAGTTGCTATGGAAATACAGATAATAATGAGCAGCAAGAGTAATTGTAGAGATGCACCAGTTGCTAACGTGAAATCCAGTGCACTTTATCACGCTGTAACAATATCCCAACTCCTGACATGCAATCACACAAATGTATCTTAGAGAGATGGAGCCATTTGGGAGAAGAAAAAAACCCTGATGCTTTGTATTTAAAGATCAGAGAAATGGCTTACAAGAATATTCAAAGTAGACAGACCATTGCTAATCTTACTACCATATCACTTGGAAAGGCCCTGACACCATATTTAGAAGATTTTAAACATTAATTAATACAAAAATTAACAATATTAATAATTAACAATGCTTTTCCAAGAAAGAGAGAGACACATTAAATCCAGTAACCGTAGGTAACTGAAGTCCTCAGATTTGGCATATTTTTTCTGTGTACCTACAGAAAGCAACAAAGGCTGCTCGAAGCAGAAAAGAAAAGGAGCCTACCTACTTCTTGTTTAACTTCATGTTTTATGCAGAAACAAACACTGAAGTATTGTGAAAAAATTACTAGGCTCACAGCAGCAACTGGTGTGTGATCGATCATACGCGAGCGGGGAAAAGTCCCCTGTATTTTTAGGATAAATAGCCCTACAGCTGTTTGTACCGTGGGAGTTGATCCTCCCTGAAAGTCCTGTGCTATGCGCGCACAAGGCCAGGCAAAGAAGCACCCCAGGGCTTCACATTCCAACCGAGCACTGGTCCAGCCTCCGGCCCCGTGCTTGGGCACGTGGCAAGTGTCCCGGTCTGCACCCCGACCTCCGCGCAGCTCTCGGAGGCGGGCGGGCATCCCGCT
>NW_009202514.1:1021-1498 GCF_000690835.1 Fulmarus glacialis | reverse complement strand
GCCCCAGGGTGGTCCTATCCTGAGGGTGGCCCCATGCCCAGGGTGGTCCAACCCCAAGGTGATCCCATGCCAGGGTGCTCTAACACCAGGGTGGCCCCACACCTGGGGTGGTCTCATGCCAGGGTGGTCCAACCCCAGGGTGGTCCCATGCAGCGTGGCCCCATTCCCAGGGTGATCCCATGCCCAGGGTGGTCCCAACCCCAGGGTGGTTCTGTGTCAGGGTGGTCCCAGCCCCACGGTGGTCCTATCCTGAGGGTGGTCCTATGCCCAGGGGGGTCCCAACCCCAGGATGATCCCATGCCAGGGTGGTCTAACACCAGGGTGGCCCCACACCAGGGGTGGTCCCATGCCAGCGTGGTCCAACCCCAAGGTGGTCCCAACCCCAGGGTGGTCCTATCCCAAGGGTGGCCCCACACCCAGGGTGGCCCCATACAGGGTGGTCCCAACCCCAGGGTGGTCCTAGCCCCAGGGTGGCCC
>NW_009202514.1:467-715 GCF_000690835.1 Fulmarus glacialis | reverse complement strand
CACGCTATGGGGGGGACCTGAGGCACAGCCGCCCCGCAGCTCACCCTGTCTCCGCCATCCCCAGCTCCTCTCTCCCACACTGTCCCCCCACAGCCCCCAGGTACAGGGGTCAGAGCTGGACCAGGCTCTTGGAGGGCACCCCAAGATGTCCCCACCTCCCCGAACAGGGACAGATGGGCTCCTAGCCAGGCAGGGACCCCCCCACCTCCCAGAAACGCTTCCCCCAAGGCCTCTTCATTCCACAATGG
>NW_009202514.1:0-202 GCF_000690835.1 Fulmarus glacialis | reverse complement strand
CCTGCCACCGTGTCCCCCGCTGCCGGGGCTGGCATGCACAGTGCAGCCCCGCGGGACCCCAAAATGGGGGCTGCATCCCCATCCCTTCCGCAGCTCCCCTTTCACAGGCGCCTCCGAAGCTGCCTCCTAAATCCCTCTGGTTTAATCCAAATTAATTTGCAGTCTCCATCTCCCTGATTAAAACTTCGGCTTAGCAGGCAGG
>NW_009202513.1:10243-11192 GCF_000690835.1 Fulmarus glacialis | reverse complement strand
CGCCCCGCGGGGGCTCCCAGCCCTGAGGGCAAAGGACCCACAGCGGGGACCTCCCTCCCCTCCCTCCGCCCGTGGGGTGCCGCCGCGGGTGGGTTGCCCGGGTGCCACGCCCAAGCCCAGGGGTGCAGGGAATCCTAGAACCATTTCGGTTGGAAAAGACCTTTAAGACCTCTGAGCCCAACTGTAGACCTGGCGCTGCCACTCACCCCTACACCCTGTCCCTAAGCGTGCACGTGTCACCGCGAGCGCGTGCAGCAAGGGGTGCCCGGAACGGCTTTTCCCTCCTGAATAGGTCATCTTCTCTTTTCCTACATGGGCAACAATGGATGGGGAAAAAGGAGGCACCTAAAGGTGCCCAGCTGGGGTGATTAATACTACCTCCTAGTACTAACGAGGCAGGAGAAACCTGGAAGGAAGGAAGGAAGGAAGGAAGGAAGGACGGGAGAAAATATGGTAAAGACAGATAAAAGCCAGACACAGAAAAGCAGATAACTTGAAGAAAAGAGGAACATCCTGAAGAAGAGGGCTTTAAAGAAAAGTATTGATGGAAATACAGCTGAGAAAGCCGCAAACTGGGAAACAGGCTGAAGGGGGAGAAGATAAAATGGAGAATGGGAAGATAAAAGTGTATAATAAACTCTTTTACAAACAGGAAAGTCTTGATCAGCAAGTGCTGTCCCCTAAGATCTATATCCCTCCCTATCACATAACACCCATAAACATACCAAGTTGCACTCAGTTTTCTTTTTCCAGCAACATTTTGAATCTGAGGGTGCTTTTGCCCAGGGCAGGCAGGGGAGGCCCAGGTGCTGCACACCTGTATGTGCCCTGCTGTATGCGCCCTGCCATCTGCGCCCTGCCATACGTGCCCTGCCATATGTGCCCTGCCATACGTGCCCTGCTGTATGTGCCCTGCCATCTGCGCCCTGCCGTATGTGCCCTGGCGGCC